>NC_038246.2:9542362-9544181 GCF_000004515.6 Glycine max | reverse complement strand
AAGAGCTTTTATGTTCAGAAGGTTCGGGGGATTCCTTCGTTGCACACGATCGAAACCAATGGGTTGTCGTATCTTGGGAGAGGAGCGCAATCAAATTTTACTACGAGTGCAGTGGGCCATTTTCTCTCTAAGGATAACGTTTACGCGCTTCAACCCAGGTTATATCTTTCTTCCCTTAATTTATTTTTTCGTTTATTGTATGTTATAATGCATTATTCATGTGCGGTCAATTAAATTTATTTTATTATTTAATTCAAGATTGTGCATCTTCTTCGTATTTATTTTTTTTTATTTTATTTTCTAACATAAAATACTTAGGAGATATAAATTTGATCCAATAATTAAAAAAGATGAAGAAAAAAAGAGAAAAAATATCACGAATTTAAATTATTTCAACTAATATTTCTAAAAAAATTAACATTTTTCAAAAAAATAAATCCAGAGCACTTTGAAAGTTAAAAGTAACACCCTGAAGTCTGAACGCATAATCTAAATTTATAATGTCATAACGTGCCAAATAAGACGCAAGCCTGCTTGAAATAATTTAACATAAAATGAAAATGTTACTTATATTCCAACAAATTAATAAAAGAATAATCTAAATATAATCAACAACGTGAAGAGGGTGTTGATATTCGATCTGCGGATGAACTTTGCAAGGCAAGCATATCGCGTGAGTTCCGCGCAAGCTTTTTGGTTTCCTCTTCTTTGCATAGCCACGTACGTAGCTCGGTTAACACGATGGGATTCCACTTTATGCAGTCATCGCGACGACTCAAAGTAAACGTTTGAGTTAGCACTAATAGAGAAAAAAAGTTATATATTAATATTACTTTTTTCTCTCATACCTAATTATATGACTCTTTAAAAAAATAATTTTTATATTAAATTTATTAATTATTTATATTATTAATTTTAAAATTATTCTTTTCTTTTTATCCACTTATTGTTCATTAATGTTTTAAGAAAAATAACTAAGTAAGAATATATAGAAAAAAATTAATGTATCTAAAAATTAAAAAATGATCTTACAAAAAGGGACAAATAATTTTTAAAAAAAATTATAATTAAAGATAAAAAAGAATATCAACTTTTTATATAATCATCTAATTATAAGTATTAAAGTACTCTATTTATAAGCCTCATGTGTCTTTGTGCTGACCCCATATCCACATTTAACTCTCGCTTGTCATTAATTTCCATTTATTTTTCGTTGACATTTTTTTTCTCAAGAAACAAATGGAGCTAGTGATGAGTTCATGTTTGATGAATTTGGCTGGAAAATAAAATTAAGAGGAAGAGAGAGAGAAATACAGCAACTAAATTCTGCGAAGAAATTTATTCAGTGAAGCCAGTAGCTAGGTAGCTAAATTGCTTTGCTTGCACTTTAGTTCACGATCTATCTTTTCGCACTAGATCTTACTTTTGTAATAAAAAAAATTGATAGAAACAAAAAGATGAATGACTAACGAGTCTAACATCCCTTTTAAAATAGCAAAAAAAAAAATAGATTCTTCTACGTGATAGTCTTTATATAGTTTTAACTTTTAACAAGAAGGTCGTCACTAAAATTATTTTATAGCTAGTTTATGCATCTACATGTATTATTTATGAAATAATATATAAATAAATTGAGGAATATTTACATAGAAATTGAAGAAGAATATTGAATATAGGCAGCAGATATGTATTAGCCATATATTAAATCAATGGGTTTTTGAACTTATCATGATATGTCAGGTTACGTGGATTTTATATTATTTATCGATAAATATTAATTTGTTAGTTTTTTTTATTAGTGGGGGAATTAAACTTATCA
>NC_038246.2:9481179-9542262 GCF_000004515.6 Glycine max | reverse complement strand
AAATAGGATTTAAGATTAAAAAAAATGGGTGGTTCAATCTTAAATCCATTTTTTGGAAACATGAATTGACCAAATCCCCTTTGGAAATTTGCCAAGGGATTCTTCATTCAATTTCGAGCATTTTGACATATTATGGGCCTCAAACGGACATTCCTATCAAAAGTTATACCCGGTTGAAGTTAAAAAAAGTTTTTCCATAAAAAAGCATTTCGCCAGTACGAATGGCGGGACCCGTCATGTGGACAACAACTCGCCAACTCCACTGGCGAGTCCACCAGGTGTCGCCACGTGCCCAACTCGCCAACTCCATTAGCAAGTCCCCTCCAGAAACAGACCCCCCTAGGAAAAAGTTTCAAAACAGCCCCCTTTTGGGAATAAGTTTCTAAAAGGGGCCTAGTTGGGTCAATTTGCCGCAGTCTGAGATGACATTATATTTTCATTAAATTAAAATTAAAAAAATAAAAGATTTTTAATTAAATTAAAATTAAAAAAAAATAGAAGATTAGGATTCATCTGTAAGTTTAACCCCTATAGGCCCCTCCTTCCCTGAGGAACAACACAAAGCAATCAAACCCAAATGGACTAAAGGAAACAGAATGTTCAGAAAAACAAGATGCTACTTGGAGGAAGGAAACAGAATGTTCAGAAAGACTTGTAAAGAAGCGTCGATTTTTAAGAACTTTGGAAAATGGTAGAAGACTGAGGAAGGGTTTCAATAAGAAGTTGATAAAAGCCAAAATCGTTTCAAGAAAGGTCAGAGTTAAAGGGTGAAAGAAACTGCAGAAAAATCACAGTTTGCAAGGTAAAATCGAGAGTGAACGTGTTCTTTGGGGGGTTTGGTAATGCGCTCTCTCGTTCTGACCTGTGCAAAATCGAGAGAAACTGCAATCAGTGTTTGCCACTACTTTGTGCAGATCAATTCCTAGAGCCTCTCGTCCTATGTCGTCTTGTGCTACTGCTTGTTCACGCACCCTGACATTGCAAGCATCCGTGCGTCCACGTGCTTCAACACCTCAAACAGAAGGTTGTTGTGGAAACACACCAGCCCCTCCACGCGCTCCATGTCATCATTGTTTTCCACTGCCTTTGCCTTCTTTTTCATCTTCCTGTTCTTTACGTCGTCACTGATCGCTAATGGTGACAATGGACACTTCATCGTTGAGATCATTGAATGTGAATGCAAGCACCCTTTTGTCGTTTGGGTTTGGCGGTGGTAGAAAGTTTGGTTCTTGACTTGTGACACTGGTGGTTGTTCCTACTGTGAAGAAGAAGAACGATGTTGTTTTACTTTTTTTTTTAAAAAAAAATTCTATGTGTAATTTTAGTTAGACAAAAATTACACGTGACATCGCATCACACGGGACATACCTACATGTTCGATTAACGGTCATATAAGTAATTAATGAATTTCGATTAATGACAAAGACATCGGACAAAGCTTTTAAAATATTAGTGATCTAATTTGAAATTTTTTTTTATTAGGAATCAAACGAAAAAGTCAGATATATATCGGGGCTAAAAACATATTTAAGCAAAATAAAAAATAAAAAGAGGTGATAATAATTCATTCCTAGATGTATATATTTGCATAGAGAAAATCTTAACTGTTGTGTAGTTATATAGTTGCACGTCATGATCAATAAGGCTGAGGCTTCATCATACTTCGACTAATTATAAAGTAGAAATGCCGTGCTAAATGGATGGATGATTATTTGATTTAAAAGCGTCTATGGCCCGAAATGCCGGCTAGCTGTTCGAATAAATCATATTCCTCACTTTGATTCCAAATCCAAGTCCATCTTTCTTTTCTGTTTGTGACGCAGTTCGGACTTCAGAATTCAGACTTCAGACAGCTCTATGCTTTGCTTGTTATAATCCGTTGAACTTTATCTCCTTTTCAACACTCTCAATATTATTCTTCTTCTTTGCTTAATGAGAGTGCAATTTCACTTTTCAATTCTAATTTTGTACCCAATACAATATTATTAATTCTGAGTTTACCCCTTTTTAATATCAATTTGAGTTATTTGATATTTTAACCTTTTAGAAAATCCTAATGAAATTAAACTATGTTGACCAAGGAATTTCCAACACTTATACATTATCTTTAACCAGTTTGAGTTAAACCCCTTATACCTATACATATTTGTTAAAATACTAAGTTCACAAAGTTAACATTTTATATCCTTAATCAATTAGATACATAACTAAATACTAACCACATGTTGATTATATAGAAATAGTTATTCATCATGAGAGAATACTTGATTATTTATATTGTGAGAAATGAAAATTATAAATCTAGATAATACATTCATATATAAATTATCAATATTAAAATAAAATATTACCATCAATATATGATTGTATAGTTTAAATTTATAACTCTCATTTTTATAAAAAAATAAAATAAAAATAAATTATAGCTCTCATTTCTAACATTAATAATCAATTATTCTCACAAGAGTCTCTCTCTTCCTATATATACCATTAATAATTTTATATATAATATGATTTTTATCAATCTAACTGTAGAATTATAATTATATATTACTTTTATTGTATATTTTTAAGTCAAATTTGTCAAATGATTCTCAAATATTCTAGTATATTTTTAAATACATCAGTTTTAATGTATATAAATAAGGTATCAAATAGTTTTAGATTATCACTAAATGTGTGGATTAAAATTACTCTCTCAACAAAATTAATAAACATTAATAAATTGTATTTCTTTCACCATCACTTTATTCTAGAACTAACTTTAATTAAAGATATTTTAGTGAAACAAATAATTAATACTAGAGACATTTTAAATTAGACCTTATAACAAGGATGAAATCATATTTTTTTAATTTGGATTTTATTATAAGGATCAAAGGAGCACCAAATTAATTTTGGTGTACATAAATGGAATATGAATTAATTTTATATTTTACAAAATTTTGTAGATGATTTATGCGAAAGAAATTTTTCAGAATGAATCCAAGTACTTAACCATAGATACATTCCAAGGGTTTAAAAGTATTTGGATCATAAAGTAAATAAAAGTGAAAGGCTAAACATTTGTTGTTAATGTACTTATAGCATATATTTGTTGAAGTGTTTATTATAGGAAACCTCTTATAAAGTCTACCTATAAGAGAGTGAAGTGGGGCTGCTTCTTGGAGTTAAGAACTTGACTCCCAAAGCTCTCGTGAAAAGGATACGTGATAGGTCTTATCAAATGTGCTACTAATCCATTCAACGACAAGTGTAAATTATGCACATTTGTTATAATAATTATTTAGTTCAAAGCTTGTCTACCATAATATTTGGGATGACTAAAATTCATGATTTACTAAATTAATGTTGAAAATGGTGGGGGAGTGTGAGAAATTTTCAAAATTAATGAAAAGTCATGTAGTTTCATGAAATTATGTGTCTATATTTATATAAAAATATACGTATGAATAGGTGTGACTCTTTGAAAAGATTAAATCTTTACATTAAAAGACATGAAATAGTTTATAAACATAACCAATTTACATGCAGAAAAAACAATTTATATAGACTTCACCAATCCTTTTCATTAGAATCGCTTCCTTTCTTTCCTTATGCATAAAGAAAATTAAGGAAATCATTATTTTGTAAACTACCATTGACGATATGCTTCATGTGGGTGTGCAAACCATTTCAAGAAACTCCATTATATCTAAAAAAGATTTGCCAATACACCTTATTGCATCTAATTTCTATAGCAATTAGTAGGGACAAATTCAACAAAAAAGATTAGTATTTTATATAAGTCTAGGAGAATTATACCTTTTTTGTTGTTAAACCCAAGCCTAATATTAATTTCATTTTTGAGAATTCCATCCTATTCCAAATAAATTTCGGTCAACATCCCCTTTTATTATAGAAAAAATAATCCAGAATGTGAAAATACATTATGGATTACCCTTTTTCGTAATAAAAGGTGTTTGCAATATTTTTTTTGGAGATGTATAAAGTTTTAACCTTCATTTTTACTTCTTTCTTTTGCTCTGTTGGACTGTTGGTTTTGAGCCCAAAAGCCATTCAAGATTAGGTGGAATCATCCAATGGCCATTAAGGCATCAACATTTCTTTGATGAGCACTGTTATTGGCACGCTCTTAATTCCTATTAGCACGCCCTTTCTTTAGTTCAATTTGTTTACAAAAATATTGCTCATGAAAGTGCATTTCTGTTTATTTTCACAGCATAAAATAGAAATATATTTCTGTTTCGTATAAATTATTTTTAAGAATTAATCAAATTAATGGTAGTATAATTTATTTTCTAATTGAAATTAAATTTATTACAATAAAATTTACCTTTTTTAATTGTAATCAAAATAAGTATCGTATGAATTATATTTTGTAATTGAATTTAAATAAATTACGACGACAAATACTATTTATAATAATGATAAAATTAATTATTACAGAAATTATTGGACTACGTTAGAATACCATAATCAAGGATGTTGCTTCCTGCACCTTGAACCTTCAATTATTGCTTCTTGCACTCTAATACATTCTAGAAAGCCCAATTCAGAATGTAATTTTACATTTAAGATTAGGCTTTACGGAGTACAGTGAGTGTAAAAAAAATAAAATAATTGGAAGTGAAGAATGTTTAGCCCATATTCAATTTTAAAGGACCTTTTCCCTCTTTTGATGGCCCAAACATGTTGAGCTAGTTGGCCTACTCAGATAAGACTTAATAAAAACTGCAACAAAACTTTTATTATTATTATTATTATTAAAAATAGTCATAATTATAACATGAGCAACCAGGTAAAAATATCCAGAATAAGCTGCATTATGTATTATATTATGTGAATAGTGGAGAATTGCTTCATGCACCTCCATAATTTTGAATATCTCCAAATTGTCTTTCTCTTATTATAACTTCCTTTTTACGATTCTTGGTCGTTTCTCCTTTGTGGACGCACTCTTGAAGTGCAAAAGGCATGGTTCACATATGTTTTCGGCGAAGTGGGGATTTTTTTTCCTGAAAAGGTGAACGGTGCACAAAAAGGTTCAAGAATGGGAAAGCTATAAATTATAGAGCACTTGGAATGCATGACCTACTCCTTTATAAACTAATGTCTCAACCCTTTTCCCTGCTTTAGCCATAGTGTTCGAGAAATCCAAGTTCCTATATCTCTCAGTAAATCCATTTCTGAAACACACACCATAGTGGATGGAAGCCTCAAACTCTCAACTTGATCGTGCCATGTGCAAGAGGGTTGCATGTATGGTTGGCCACTCATGCAGGGTAGACCCAAAGACAAGTGAGGCCTAAAACAAATTTTAAGAAAAATATTTTATTTTAAATAAGAAAATTATATATTGAACCTTTTGTCAACTTATGTGATATTTTTTCTAATAAATGTGACATTTTTGAGGTTGCTGGATCTCAAGGCATGGTTTTGAGGTTCAGCTGCTCTGGTGGTGTACCAGAAGGAGCATGGGAAAAAAAGGGCAAAGTGAAGCGAAATTTGGCGATATTCAAAATAGTGGGGGTGCAGGAAGTAATTTATGAGGTGCAAGAATCACCCTCCGATTTGTGGTGCAATTTAGTTACTTTGGTTGTTGAGGGTGCCTGCAATTATTTTGGGCTATATCGATACATGTGGAACAACGTAAATATTAAATAACCCATCCTTACACTCATTAAACATAATTTGTTTTTCAAGTCTATTATCCTTCCCGAATTGTTCTCTCTATTCGCATGGCTGGCATCGCATAATTAATCAAATAAAAGAGGTGGATCTTCTTTAATTAGGTAGCCAAGCATTCTTACCACATTGCTCCACTTGTGCCTTTGCTAAGAACTCCTTATGTACCAACACGACAACACCATTTAGTTTCACCACACAAAGGCGTAAACCACTAATGCAGAGACCTACAAACAAGGCATCTTTTCGGCACATATAATTTTTTATTTCAATATTCCACTGTTTGATTTATGAAAGCCACCTCAGCAGTATGCACTAGCAGGTAAATTACTCTAAAAAAGAAAGGTTATTGGTTCCACTTTCTACAAAGGAGATTGGAGGAGGATTTGCAAAATATTACATTGCATATACTCTCAATCGAAGATATATTGTAATCTTTACCAATTGAAATTTTATGACACCAACCCATCTATCCCATTTTCAAAAATTACAAAAATAATATACAACCTCAAATAACCATAGACTTTCAAATCTCTAAGCTATCTAAGAAACTAAAATGGTTCTATGCAAGGTATAAACCTATACTAGAGTAAAATTCCTTCTTTCTTTACACTAAGATTTTATCACTACTCCCAAGAAACAAGCACATGGATTAGAAGAAAATATGAGAGACCCATATAACCAATGTCACCAACTATGATCTATCCCCTCTTCAATGTCTTATTTAGGCCACAAAGTCTGGTAGCAATTGTGCAGCAAACCTCTTCGGGTTCTGCATGTTGATACTCTCAAATGCTGCTGAATTGTGAGAATTGGAATTGTTCAAGGCACCAAACTGGTTTGGTTCACCAATGTCCAACCCTCTTCCAAGTTGAATGTTTTGGTTTGGGAGAAAACTTTGGTGTGTTCCTGACAATGTGTCACAATGAGGAAGACCAAGAGTGAGGGAAACTCCATTCTTACCTGAAAACCTTGGTGTGAATTGCTCAGCATCAAACCTACCAATTTCCTCAATAGGGTATTGTCCAAAGCCACTAATGAAGTTTGTTTGGTTCCCCATGAAGGAGTAGCTATCCCTATTATTCTGCCTCTCGTGATCCATTGAGAGTTGTTGCTCATTGTTTGCTTCATTGGCTTTCACATCCATGTTGATTGAAGGGACACGGTTTGGAGAGTGAAGAATTTCATGGTTCCTTGGTTTTTTAGGACTTCCTTGTGTGATTCCATCAAGTTCTGATGACCCCATGAAACTGAATCCTGATTGGTTCTTAACACTTCCCCCTATAGGTGATATTGATGGTGGAGAAGTTGGAAGAATTGGAGTGTTCTGGCTTTGTTTGGAAACATCTTGTTTGGAATTGAAACTTTTGGATTCAATTTCAGAGGAAGTACGTTTCTCTTGTGGACTTGTGGTTTTTGTAGCAGGATCTTCACCACTCTTGCTTGATTTCTCCTCAGAACCATTTAGTTCATGCTCTTTCATCTCCTCCAAGTACATTTCCTCCACCATTGGCTTCCAAAGCCGAACTCTAGCATTAATGAACCAATTTGAAACCTGTTCCATTACCAATATTCGTTGTTAGCATGACCAATATCATAACCAGGATTGCAAACAAGTTCTAATAAATTTTTGACAATAATGAAGAGTGTATTACATAGGGTGAGAGAACCACTTGCACATTCCTCATGCTTTAATGTAACTAGAAATGTTAACAAAATTTTCCTGAGTTTTACATTTTCTTTTTATCCGTGAAAATCTAAGACAATGTCAAAAAATTCACAACAACTCACGCATTCTTGGTCAACCAATTGAATTAGATTCCTCTTAACAAGTTTTTCTTTATTTAATGAATCTTATTATTTTTTAATTTTAATCAATACTTATATAGGAAAAAGTGTTAAAAGATAAATCATTACATGATTCAGGATCATCCTAGTTTCAATTAATCTTCATGTGATATCTAATTGAATCTCATCATTCACTTTTTTTTTTAAATTGAAAGTTTTGGTTATATGCCATGTATAAATTAATTGAGACCATATTCACTGACAATATTGAACTATGAAATAATTTCTTTAATTGGATAGAAGGAGTATGCTAAATTATATTGCCATTACTCACGGTAACTATACTCAAAAGACAGAACAATTATTAAGTAGTAGCTAGTAGTGGTGTTACCTGGCTCCTGGTAAGCCCTGTTTGTTTAGCAAGCATGTGCTTGTCTGAGTCCTTGGGGTAACTGAAAAAACCAAAACCAAACTCAAGTCATTTCAACACAAAGAACCTTCAAATTACAAAATCAAAATTTCCAAAAAAGATGAGATTTTGGGTATCCTTACGGATGAAGAAAGTGTTCAAAGAGCCAAGCACGCAGAACAGAAACCGATCTCTCTGGCAATCCTCTCTGGGGTCTCCAAGCATTGTGATGGATCATTCCCAGTTGCTGAATAGCCCTCTGTTGCCTTAGATGATGGTCCACATATTTGAGCCTAGATCCTTCAATTTTAGCACCAAAACAATCCTCTTCTCCCAAACTCTTGTTTGCAGCTCTGATTTGCCCCGTTATTGCATCCTTCAAACACCGAAATTGCTTCGAAATTGTTTGCAGTGCAAGCGCAGTGTACGTTCTTGCTGAGCCTATTCCAGCAGCTTGCTCAAATGAGGATATCACTATCTTCATCTGGTTGTGGTACTGCCTGTACCTTTGCTCCACCTTCAATCCCCAAAAGAAAATTAAGAAAATTACAAATCAAGAAACAAAATAATGCTACTACAAAGTAAGAATATATTATGAAAGTATTTAAGATAAGATAAAAATGACCTTTGTTTCAATAATCATTATCCCATTATTAAACTCTTGATCACCATTGGAATTTTTTGGATTTAAAACTAATGAATCCACAATAATTAGATGAATCTTGTGCACTAATACAAAAATTAATGTGTGATATACATCAATTACCAACATTTCACCCAATAACTCAAATAATAAATTATTGATCTAATGATATTGAATTTGGTTCTTTAAGGAAGTTCTTGGATTTGAGTTTTGAGGGTGAAAAAAAATGTAATCAAGATAAAAAAATTTAATAAAAATGATTAATCAATTTTTTTTAAAAAAAATAGTCATCAACAAAATTAATTAATACTTCACATCAATATCATGGGTTAAAAATCAAAATTATATATAATTTCTAATGCATGCAGCAGGTAAAGAAACACACTCTTCATATTTATTTATCCACTTATAATTTTTTTTTACCGAAATTTATGCACTTATTACTTAAAAATAGAATAGATTTACTTTTTTTTTTACAGCAATAGAATACATTTACTTATGAAAATATTTATATGCAGTTTTATAAGTGTTTTTGGCACTATTGTATAATTAGAATTGAAGATTCACTTTAAGAATTTATATTGACATCTCATAGAAATCTATATTCCACAAATTATTGAGACGAAACTCTGACTATAATTAAAAAACAGTACCATAAAATCTATTTGTTCATTTATTTATGCACTTATAAATCAAATACAGAAGAAATAAAAAAGATTACCTCATCAAGCATGTTGATTAGCTTTGCTTTCTTTATCTGAATTTCTTGTCTCTCCGTAGTTGACAACTCAGAGCTACGTTTCCCACTTCCCTCTCCACCAACGGAACCGTCGCCACTAGCGGCGGTTGATGATTCTCCAACAACCTTAGTTTTTTCGAAGTTCAGCTTCTTCGCGTGTTCAACCCTAATTCCGCCGTTAACATTAACAACCTCATCCAGAAGCTCCTGCGTGGCCTTCAAGTACTTGGAGCTTAACAGCACGCTCTGAATCCCCGCCACGCCGCCGCCGTTGGAGGCCCCGGAAGCCGAGGACGGTGACGCGCGCATGTGGTCCCCGTGCAGACTCAGCGACAGCCCCTGGGTGGCGCGTGGGGCCTCACGCGCCGCCGCGTTGTGCTCAATTGTGTTCCAGAGGTTATACTGCATGCGCGGCAGGAAGCCATGCAGGGCGGAGACGTCGTGGTGCATGGACGCCGGCGGCTCATGCGCGGCGGCCGAGAGTGGGACACCGACAAATTGCTGCGTGTGGGGGGGCGGCGCGTGGGGGAGACTTTGTAGGGAGGCGTTTCCGGCGGCGGAGTTGAGGAATACGAGGTTTCCGCCGTGCGGTGGTGGCGGCGTGTCAGAGTATTGGACATACCCGGGGTTCATTAGTACGAGGGTTTGAAGGCCGTCAGCACCAGCTTGAATTTCCGAGTTACTATGAAAATATGTCGCCATCGGAGAAAATCTTTCTTTTGCTTTTGTTACTAGTTCACACTGAAAAATGAAAACTTAGCATAAGTTAGTGTTATGCTTTCATAGTTTACAATCACATCCGGAAAGAAACAAAAAAAATGAAAAAAAAAATCAAAATATGCCCCATAATAATAATAATAATAATTTTCGCAAAACACATCCCAACACAACATAAAACAAAACATGCTCACAAAGAAATAATCAACAATTTAAAATACAGTATGCGACTGTAATTTTGACCGCAACATAAAAATTCTATTATCGCATCAATTTGATAAATCTGTACTATTTTCTCGTAATAAAAAAGATTGTGACTGTGACTGTAATTTGAAACCTTAAAATATAACTCATTCCTACATAGGTAAATTAACATTCAAGACTTTTTGTGGTAGGTGTACCTTGCAGTGTTGCGAATCTGGTTTGGAGAGTGATTTTTGGATCAACCCATCAAACAATTCTCGATAATTGAAACTAATTTTCTAGTCTTCTTCACACAAAGATCCTGAGAAAGTGAAGGAGGAAAGAAACAATGAATTATGGAAGAAAAAAGCTAAACACACTTGATATTTTAAGGTATGTTAATTTATTCGTTCCAAATTAACTAAGGTATAGATGAAATTGGTTTCGGCTATGTCCATACTCTTTTTATGTCATAGTCAAAAACTTGGAAAATGAAAGAGAGGAGGAGGAGGGGGAGGAAATGAAAGGGGTGAAGTGAAATACTTAAAGGCTTTTTTTATAAAGAGAAGAGATTTGGTGAGAGAGAGAGAGAGAGAGAGAGAGAAAAGGGTTAAGGAGAAATGTAGATAGAGATTTGATTATTATTTATATAAAGAAAAAATTAATGATATAGTAGGTAGTAGTAGTAAGTAGTACCTGGTGTGATGGAAATTAGAGTGTGCACGTGGTTCATGATCTTCTCTGCTGCACTACCACTACTACTGCAAAGGAAAGAAGAATTTTTTTTCGATTACAATGACCCGAAACCTATGAGAAGCAGATTTGGGACAGAGAGAAAGAGACACAGACAAGGAGGTACACGCACACATAGTCTCACCCACCAAAGCAAAAATAATAAACAGTTATGGCTAAAGAGAAGTAAACATCAGTAACACATATATATATGCATCAAATTACCCACCTGTCACCGCATGTGTGTGAATTGTGATCTATGTTTTCTATGTATCTTTGGGATTATTATTGTATCACTTGCAAGAGGGAAAGCTCTGTGTCAGACTCAAATCTCCCCTGCAATTCCATCCAAACTGAAAGTGGAATTAAAAGGAGTTAAAGAGAGAGAGATGGGGTTAAAAAGACTTGAGGGAAAAAAGATACCCATCTTTATTATTCATCTCATTATCCACTCATCTATTGATATTTTTCTCAAAAAGAAAAAACTTTTTTTTAAAAAAAATGAAATTTAATTCTGGGCAGCAAGGGTTGGTTATTATTATCAAAACCACTGAAGTGAACATGTTCATGTTATTATCTCTTTTTCTTTCTGTAGTAGCCTTTTATCGGGAGAAGTACCTGCGAACAGATCAAAACAGGGGAATTTCTATTGATTTGACCCACTCTTTTCAAATCATCTAACATACACCCCTTGATGAGCAGCAAGGAACTTTTGAAGGTGTAGAGAGAGAAAAAATGAGAAACATAATTGGGATAAGAAAAGAAATCTAGATGCATGAAATAAAATATGTGTATATAATGAAAAAAAAAATGAAAACAACAGGTACAAAAAGTCACGACCAGTTGAAAAACGAGGAAACGTCTTCTTCTACAATGCTTAATTAATTATTTGTTTGTTTAATAGTGATAATATATAATAATAATAAAAAATTGAAAAGGAGGAGGATGATGATGGACAACCAGCGGGTGGAGGGATCCAATTGCTCATTTCTCCATTAAATATCTTCTTGTCGTTTTCACAATTTTCCAATATTTTTTCTTTTTTCTTTTTCAGCTTATGTGTATATTTTTTGTGGTTGGATTCCTGAGTTTGAAGATAAAGCAATTAAATTGTCAAGGAACACAAAACCAACTACCATAACACCTACTTTAATGCTTTAAAAGCTGAAAAACATACATGTATTTGTCCTAGCTATTTTCCAGAAATATTCTTAAGCAAATTTACTGGCAATGAATGTCTCCAAATTTTTTTATCTATATTATTATTATTATTTTACCTTAACTCTCCTAATCATCAAAGGAAAAAAATTTTGACAAATCTAAAGTTCGACCAAAAATTAAGTAAAATTTAATTAAGAATTATTTTTGCAAAAAATCATAATATCAAAATATTTAACCATAATTTTAACACATTAATTATTTGTGCTCAATCACTTGATTATATTATTATTATTATTATTATTATTATTATTATTATTATTATTATTATTATTATGATGTGAATTTGTAAATTCAGCGTATTATTGAGAGAGAAAGGGAAAACTAAAGGAGGTGATTAGAAAAGTAACGGGTCAAAATTGAGTGCATGCATGATGTGTGTAAGAATCATGACCCCTCAATATGTGGTCTCACCTTTGCCTTTATGCACAGACGACCTATATCAGGCATCATCAACGGGTCTCAAGAAGACAAATGGTTTAGAAAAAAAATGAATATTTTTATAGTTATTAAATGTTCATATATTTTGGTGCAACATATGATTGAAAAAAATATTGTGGTCGATCATCAAAATTAATCTTCTTTGAAAATCTGGTAATATTCATAGGTAAATCTATCCTTTTTAACTCGGTTTTCTCTATACATAATTAAGATTCAAACTTTAATCAATTACTTACTTAAAAGACTTGAATCTATCACTATTCCAATCAATCACTTATTATTTAATATTCATATAATTTTATTGGCTAAAGTATAAATTATAATTATTTGTTTTTTAATTTTAGATATTTGTTATATTTTATATAAAAATTAAATAGAAATAAAAATATATTATTTTTATATAGATTTTGAAGTATATATCACGTTAACTTTAATATATTAATAAAGTATTAAATAATTTTTCATTAATAAAGTCTAACCCAATAAATAATTGTGCCTGTTAAACATGTCGACAAGAATTAATTAGAGGATATTCTTAGCATATAACGCATACAATAATATTTTTTATTAAGGTAATATTTTTATATATGATTAATTCTTCCTCATATGTATACTCTTAGTATAAATTAAGTCCTCCTGACGTATACATTATCAACAAAATTGTAATTTATACTTAAGAATCTTCTTATGTTTATATTTACATTATTATGCATTCTTATCTTCTCTCACGTCTCCTTTGCTTAAAAAAAGAAAAAGAAAAAAGAAATCCTCTTATTTCAAAATCCTCTGTACTTTTCCCCCAATAATCTTTGATGACTCCCAAAGGAATGAAAGGATAACTTTGTCGCACAAAAATAAAACGGAAGAATACCCATAGAGTAATTCAACAATTCCTTCTCATAAATTATCATTACTAACCAGAATTGGAAATAAATAATTAGTAATTAATAACCCTTTCAAGTGTGGTGAGGTAATCCCATCATTTGCATGGAAAGACACGGAATGGCCATATTAATTAATTTTAAATAAATCAAGGACAGCAACAACCATTATTTTCTACACATCCCAGAATAGTTCTCAATCACCATCAGTAACTATTATGTAAGAATGAGCAGTGAGAGATTTAAGGCCTGTGATGTTAATAGGACTAAATTTTTTGAAGTTGGGGACATTTTTCATCTATGTAGTTTATGTATCATCCCCCAAAGAAAAAAGCATTGGTAGGCGCTATTAATATACTATATAGAGCTGGTTCTATGAAATGACACTTTTTGTAACCAAGCTGTCATTCTCGTAGAGATCAATGTCAATATATATAGTATTTATTTCTCAATTTCATATACACTTGTCTTGGATTCAATTCTTTCATAAAAACCTAGTTGCAACTTTTTGTTCTCACTCAAATGGGGCATTAAACAAAACCGTTTTTCACAGCTAGTAATGTTGCACGTTGGATCTCCCACGGACACATGTTACAACGTGAGGAAAAGGGTATGACCCTGTTACTTATCAAATGAATATTCATATGTCAGAAGAAGCATATAGTTTTCAAGGTGTACTTGAATGTACAGAATGATAAGAATCTTTCTTGAGTAGTAGCTGAGAACAAGAGATGATGCATCATGTGGTTCTTTTCTTTCTTTTTCTCTTTTCTTCCCTTATCAAGAAAGTAGCTAGGGTAATTATTTTATTCTCATGGAAGAATGAAGTTGACTCGTTTTATATTTTATGGAATATATTATTCCACTTAAAAAAGTTTTTAATATTGGCCATAATCTGAAGAATAACATAACTAATACACGATGACAATGAACCTAGCTATACACTTTTTTCCTAAAGGAAGCGCATCTCCTTAACAATTTAAATGCTCTTTTCTTTTCAAGCTCCATGCTTTAATTTGCCATTAATTTTCCATGAAGCCTTAAGAAACAGAAAAATACGATTAAATAAGGAGAGAAATTAGAAATTCAAGAATTATGTTTAAGATATTTTATGCTCTAGTTGAAATTCACCAAGATTTGTGGGCGTGTACATACAAGTGCATGATTTGATTTTCAAAGTGAGAATTAATGCAAAAGGAAACTTGCAAGGTTCAAATTCCTCCCTTTGGATTAAGCAATAATCACTTATGCTGTATAATTGGATGCATGTCCCTTAGTGTATGATTTACAAAAGTAAAGCCATTATAGAATCCAAGAATCGACTAAGGTGGAGGTTATCATCATGATGATGGTGACACGGAATTCAATTGCTTTGGATATGATATGATATTCCCTAGAGAAACAATGGAGAACTATGACATGATATTGTATAATAATAATTAAACAACTAATTAACCTTAGATTACAAAGTCTTCTTCTAGTTAGCGTCATAATCAGGTCATTGAATATTTAACCCATATCATAACAACAGACACAACTGTGCGAATAAACTGCAAAACATTTACAAACCGTATTGTTGTTCCCTGTATGGATTTGGATTCTGTTGATTTTGAAGTAACCACATAAATATATAAGTGTTATGCATCACATCATAGTATAATCCTATAAGGGACTAAGGGTCACTGCCACCTTATACGGGTGGGACTATAATACATATACAATATTAAAATTAGATTATTTTTTTTATATAAAATGGTCGGGTATGGTCCCTTTGTGTGTGCTCCATCTATTTCAATATTGTTATCATGGGATGGTTGTCCCATTCTTTTCTTACTCCAATTTCTTTCCTGAAGAAGATGACCTGAAAAGAAGAAAACACTGAAAAAAAAAAGGACTGAGATTTCCTACTTAAACAATTCAATGTAGTTAGAATGTGTCAAAAAGAGACCAGGAAAAAGATGGCAAAGGTGAAACCGATATGTGTAAATAGTACAAGCATGACTCATATGTACCAATCACCAAAACCAAGATCTAGCCAGTTGCACCATCATAAAAGAAAAAAAAAATTGAAATGAAATATATAGTTGCATACAAAGAGTACTTTATTGAAACAGAAATGTTATTTGTACATAAAAAACCAGACAATTTTTGCTGTCCTTTTTATTTTAGATAATTACGTATAATATCAAATTCGATCTGAATTGAATTATTTAATGTAAAAAAAGCAAAGCTATTATTCAATTTTTTTTAAACATGCTAATTTAAATCACAATTTGATTTTTTTTCTTTTGAAAAATTAAAATAAATGGCGCTAAACGTTGAATTTTTAAATTTCTATTCTCCACCAAGGAATTAAAAAAATTAAGCTAGCTATACCCTCGAGCGTGTATTATAGTGTGCCTCAAATTTTGTTGGGGGCGTGGCAAACAAAAGAGTTTTTGAGGTTGTTTCGTGATCTCTACTTTGGGGTTCTCTTTTGGTGGAAGGGAATACCCGTTAGAAGACGCAACTATTATTATTGGGTTTTTGGTCATGACTTGGAGACTCAGCTCAGGGAGTAAAGACCGATGTGTGTACAAAAGAAACCCTAATATTGCCACAAAAGTACTGGGGCCACATTGTACCTACCTATTGCCCCACTTCTACATGCCGCCACCAAAGCCCTTCTTTCACACCCACATGTGAAGAATATAAGCCTCCTACTACTTACACACATTAATGTGCCAACATCAGCACGTAACTGCACTAAAAAACACTTCATCTTTTTGGGTTTTGATATATATGAATTAATTATTTGTTTTGGTATAAATTACAAGTATCTTTTACTTAAGCAGGATTCGATTATTATGGATAGTAAAAAAAAAAATTTAAATATTTTATACAATTACATATTCAAAATTTAAATTTGATATTATTAATTAAACTAAAATAATCATACGTCAATTCAATTGATCTACATTCTCGATAATATATATGAATTAATATATGAGGGATATAGAAGATGGTTCTGGCTATTGTGTCATGTACTTGTGTAAAGCTGGCTGGTATTGTTCTGCCCTCAATTTCTGCCTACCTCACTCACTGCCTTTTGTGTTATCCAACTTTTACTTGTGATTTGGTTACTTGGTCTCAGGGAGAGATCGTTTTCACTGCTTTGTGTTTCTTGGATGTTGTGATGACTCAAGAGTCAAGAGACTAGAGAGGATAGAAACTGAGAGCCATGTCAAGTTCATTGTACATCGTTTTTCATGGTCTCAATCTTTTGTTTTTCCTTGTCTTCGCCTTATATAATTGTCTTTCAAGAGAAAAAGAATATACATATTTGGCCACACAAACACAAAGTCAATAACTAGAGCGGGTGAAGATTTATATGAGAGTTATACTTATATTCAAATCTTAATTAATAGTGTAAAATAAAATCTTAATTAATAGTAAACTTTAAGTATTTTCAATATGCAAAAGAAAAAAATTAAATATAATGCTGATCTTATCATTATATTATTTTTGACTTTTTCACAATTGAAAAAATGACATTTAACGACTATTTTTAAGGCCTTTGAACGACGGTTTAGGACTGTCGTTACTACAAGAAAAATGACATATGCCTACGGATGCTTTTGCCTACACATATAAATTAGTGTAGGTAAAAGTCAAAAAATACTTATACCTACAATTGTTTGTCATAGGTAAATTCAAAAGTTTGTACTTACTATTATTTGGTGTAGGTAAAACTCAAAATAATTTCTACTTACAAATGTTTAGTGTTGGTAAAATTTCAAAAAACTTATACCTACGATTATTTAGTGTTGGTAAAATCCTATCAAACTTGTACCTACAGTTCATTGGTGTAAATAAAATTTAAAAAGTTTCTACCTATAAATAATAGTGTAAGTAAAATACAATAAAACAAATATATTAAAATAATTATTTTAAGAAAGTTAATCACAAACTCAATAACATACAATATTTTCACTATTTTTCTCATATTAAAATAATTATTTTAACATATTAAAACAATTATTAATATACTAAGAAAGAGCAATGGAACCACACTTCTGCCCCCAATTCAATAAACACTCTCTTTCAAACTCCCAATCAATAAAACCCTCTTCACTTTGTTGCCATCTCAAACCTGAATCCAAATCCAACATGAAGTCGTATCGACCTTCCGCCAATGCCAGGATCGAGGTTCGTCGAAACCACTACAAGGTCGTCGTGGACGCCGATGAAGGTCGCCGGCGTCGAGAGGATACCATGGTAGAGATCCGAAAGAACCATAGGGAAGAGAGTTTGCAGAAGAAAAGATGCGAGGGTCTCCAATCCCAACAGATTCCTTCGTCACTTCACTCTACTGTAATTGAGAAGAAGGTCAATTCCTATCATCTTTCACTAATTGTTTTCTTTCACTATTTTTTTTAAATACCTTGCCTAAATTCAATTTCTAATACTAAAAATCTTCATCTCACTCCGCCAACTTAGACAACTGATTAGGTTATAGGACCTATCTAGTTTTTGAGTTTATGTTGAAAGGATTATAGTCGTTGGTGACAAAATGTGTGATAAATTATGTTCTCTTTATCTTGCTTTGTACTCGTGTACTCTCCTATAAAGTTTGATTGTTATTATGTTGGATTTGCGAGAATTAGAACTAGGTTAAAGCATATTGAAACCGTAGCGGGTTTTAGGAATTAGGACAACGAATAAGATTATGATTGAAGGGAATGATTTAGACGTAGCGGGTTTATATGGCAATTGACAAGAAGGGATGGAACTAAATTTGTACATCTTTGATTGAATAACTAAATTTGTACATCTTTGATTGCATAACCTATTAATGCATAAATACCTGCTACGAGCTGTGAAAATTCTGATCTAGCTTTGACTATGGGGGATATTTTTACCCATCTCCTTAAAAATGGTAGTTGTGCATTACATCTTTCCTTATAGGTATCATAGTAGAGGGAAATTTATTATAATTTGTAGCAATAAGTCCAAGCATTGGAAAAAACAAATTAACACAATTACTGAAATGATGTTCTTCTTTGGTCTTCTACTAAAATGTCTCCCTCATTAGACTTGTTTTTTGTTACAGGTAATGTATTTAACACAGTTACTCTTGTCTCAGTCTGCGCAGGTAATTTATTTATTTATTGTTATTTGTTTTTGTTTCTGAGTGAAATTGGAGTTCACTCCAAAGTCCAAATTTTTGTTTACTTGGAATTTGATTTTGTTGTTGCTGCAGAATCCGAATGTTTTAATTTGCACACCCAACTTTACTATTGGCTCAAGTAGGAGTTGCAATTTGCTGTTGAAGGATCAGACTATAAGTGCAAATTTGTGCAAGATCAAGCACACGCAGGTACACGCAAATTTGTGCAAATTCAATTCTAATTCACCCCTATATTTCGGCTCCAACAACAATGTCAATGACAACAACTACAACAATTAGAATATGTTCCCTCTATGTGAAGTCAGCTACATGAATCAAATGAGATCATTGTATTATGTTAAAAATTGAATGATAGAAAATTTTTAAATTCAATTCTAACTCACCCCTACACCCCCTCCCCTCTAAACTTGTATTTCTCATAATAAAATGCTCTCAAATAGGTCCTTCCAAAAAAACTCAGGTTTTTGTTTTGAAAGCAAAACTTAGTTTACCCTTCATCAACCAAAGAACCTTGCAGTTTTTCTTACTCACCCAATAAATTTACTAAATATAGATGGTAAGTTGTCTGTTACTCTACTTTATGAGCTGAAATCTAAAGTAGGGACAAGTTGATTGTTGAAGAAATTGTACCATATATGTGAAAAAAATGATTTAGCTGGAATAATATTTAGGTGAATTGAAATGAGAAAATACCACGTGATTCATATATAATTTATTCTCTTTTCTTCTATACTTCTTGCTTCATTTATATTATTTTGTATTTGAATTTTGTAATAAGCACTTGGATTTTATATCTTGGGTGCTGCTTTCATCAACTATGGTCCAAAATCAATATTTTAGCTTTACCTTTTCATGTTGCTTTCTTTGCTTTTCTTTCTTCCTAACAACTCTTTCATACTGTGATATAGACTAAGCTAATATGAGAAACATGACTTTTTCTTTTCTTTTCTTTTTAACAAATCTTTTTAACAATTCAATTAAATCCCATGATACATTTTCAATCCGTTTCTAAGCATCAAATGAATAATTAGTTAATTCAACAGAAAAAGATGAATAATTAGTTATGCTTATGCTTATGTTAAACTTTTCGTTTTTCTTAATTAAAGATTGGTATGTGTGAGTGTGATGTTGCACGTTTAGCAGTACATTTTGGATGTTTGTTGAGTCACATGACCTGCAACTGGAAAGTGCCAACTATCAAATGTCCACATCCTACCCTTTCTCGGGGGCATGGGTCAACCCACCAATTCTGATTTGCAGACATCAATCCAAATCTCAAATAATATATATATAACAATATTTTAACCTCTATATTACATAAAACAAATATTTATATTCATATAACTAAAATTTATAATAAATAAATATTTTAAATATATACATTATATATTAGATTTATGAAAAATACTAGAACCTTATATTGTGCTAAGATGTTATTTTTGGTTATTGATAATTTTAAAAAAAATATATTAAAATTTAAGTTGGAATTAAACATGTTCATGACTTGGTGTACTAAAGAAAAAAAATAATTAAAGATGTTAAATAATTTGAGCTGTGTAGACTATAATTGTTGTGATGATGTTCTTAACTGTTTTCATTTAATTTTATTTATAGGTTTTGAGCCGTTGTGGGGTGGAGTGTGAAGGACTCGAGACCTTATGCATTAAGGATTAGACACTTAGTATTGAAAGTATGTTCTACCAGTATGTGCTTAAGGTTTTGCTGCTTAAATATCTCCTATAACATTTTTTATATATTGCAGATGCAGAGAAGATAGTTGGTTGGGCTTTAAGCCGCCATCTCATGCAGAATGCTAAAACTGATCCTGATGCAAAGCTTATGTTGTCTTATGAGAGGTAATTATTAGCTTGCACAGCTTGTTATTTAATATAAATACATACATACTTACACACACATAACACTTTTAGGTTGTCTTATGGGATGTGTCCTTATAATTTATTAATGTTAAACTGACGCGTTTCTACTCTGACTGGTCATTTACCTAATTTTATCCTTGATTCTTTGCATCCTATAGGCTAGACAGGGTGCTCTTCTCCTTAATATTCTTTCAAAATACTGTGATGGTACTTAGTCATCCCTTATATATGGCTTCTTATCTCTTCAACTTTTACATCTGTTATTTAATTTCATTTTTTTCATATTCATTTATTGGTATTTCTTATATAACTACCTTCCAAATTTGATCATGTTATTATAACTATTTGATTTTTCATATTCATTTTTTTCATATTCATTTATTGGTATTCCTTAATATTCTTTCAAAATACTGTGATGGTACTTAGTCATCCCTTATATCTAGTTTCTTATCCCTTCAACTTTTGCATCTGTTATTTAATTTCATTTTTTTCATTTAATACAAGTATACTGCTAGTTTCTTTGTTTTGGTCTTAATTATTTAAATGATATAAATAGCTTAAAGTTGCAAAGGGGTAGGACTTGGTAGCATGCACACTACTTCTTGTTGTCCTTATTCTTTCTTTTTTTTTTTTTTGTTTTGGACAATCATTTTTTACCCTTTTGGTTGCATTTTAATGATATGCTTGTGTGATGCTACTAAAAAATTTTCAGGGGTCAGAAAGACTTTGAATTCAGAGTTATGGCATGTTTGTGCAGGGTCTCTTGTGTCATTACCCCAGGTTGAGAGCCTTGTGTTTTACTTCCCTTAGGGACATAGTGAGCACGTGAATGAATCTCTTGTTCTCTTTTCAAAGTAATAATTTTTCTTACAATGCTTCTTTTAATCTCTAACTCCTTAGTTTCTTTTCAATATTTAGCCAAGATTCTGAGGTGATGACTTTGTTAGTTTTGGTTTGCTGAAGCATATTGTTTCCTTTTATTTGAATATGAACAGGTGGCAGCTTCTACTAGAAGAACAACAACATCACAGATTCCAAACTACCCCAATCTTCCATATCAGTTGCTGTGTCAAGTTCAAAATGTCACACTTCATGTGAGTGTTGGGTGCTGGTTGACTTGACTTGACCACTTGTTGCATTTGTCCTCAAGAGCTTATTGCATCTTCAAATCCATCATAACTCCAAACAAAATTTTACCTTTTTTCTTGTATGTTATGATAGGCAGACAAGGAGACAGGAAGTGAGTGCAGCAGGAGTAGTAGTTCTTTCACACTTAAATTACAGGGATGCTGATTGTAATCAAACATTTAATTTTTCTTGATGTCAAGAATCACAAACCAGAAGGTCAGGAAGTGAGTGCAGCAGGAGTAAACATTGATAATCACATGAATGAAGGCAGTGGTTGGATTAACTCAACATAACAATGCAAAACCTGTTGCTGATTCCAGTTTTTCCAAGGCTAAACCAGAACATTCTTTGGACTCACAATTCAAACCGCCATAAGCTTCCAGCTAGTAATAATTTGAGGAAAAATAGTACTTGGGCACTCATGTTATAGCAAGGCAAGGTTGAGGAGGGCAGATTGCAATGCCAAGGTGCGTCCCTAGTTACCAAACAGGTCATAGCCTTTCTAGTTAGGCTCTCAAATTGGCACCCTAGAATTGTCTTCTTATTAGAAGTGTTCATGTTAAACATATTTACCTACAGTTGAAGATGATAAGTACATACTAAAGACTTTTACCTACAGTTAGGAGATGTAAGTAGAAGTTAATGACTTTTACCTACACACTATACATAGTAGGTAAAACCTATAGTGACAGACAATTAGTCGTCACTATACGCCCCCTCAAAGTTGACGGAAGAAACGTTTGTAGGACAAAGTCTATCATACATTTACCTATGGATTTTTTATTTATAGTGACAGTTTTTGTCTGTAGGTATAGGTCATTTTTCTTGTAGTTGTAGATGGTTTACGACCATTATTGTAGACGATTTCCATACCGTTTTAAAAGGATGCAATTTCTAAAATGATTTTATCCTGGAACCGTCTTCAAAATTGATGCTTTTAAGATGGCTCCTAGGAAAAACCATCTTAAAATGTATCTTAATTTCCTTGTTTTGTTGGACAGTTAAGAAAATGTTCAACACTCTTAAGATTAAATAATCTTCAATCTTAATGTATAATATTTTTATTTATTTAATTATTTTGTTTAATATTCATCAAAACTATAAGATTCGATCATATATACATATTTTGATCAACAATTACATTAAAGCATAACTTAAAATGAATGGGTACGCATACTTTTCCTGCTTAAGGAATGGGAACATACTCTTTAATTTTTTTTTTCATCATGAAATTAGTGTAAAGTATCACCAACTTTATTGATGATTAATTTTTACCGAAAAATCTAACTAATCACTTTTAATGGGATCTTTCTTTTCAACTATGTTTTTTTTTCATCATCAAGACTCGAATATGAGACCTTGCTTAATTAAGGGAATTGAACCTAATTTTCTTTCAAACCAACAACATGTCATATTCTTTGATCTTTGTTAAAAGAGCTAGAGAATATACATATGAAATGTTAAGTATATATTTAAGAGAATTGTAACAAAATTCAAACCTTTCAAAATTGTTTTTATATAAATGTACACAACTTTTATATAATTGCAAATCTCCTAATTACTTCATGTTTACAAAGATAACCTAATGTGTGATCACTAAACATATCATTAAACACATTTTAAAACTAATAATTTCTTGTAATTAAATATTCATATAAGCATGACTTAAAACAATCAATGAATAAAGTATCCCAACAAAACTCCACCCATACTCAAATAGGGATCTTCTTTGGTGAAGTTCTACTCTCCAAAGGAAGAAGGAAATATTTGATTGAGAAGAGCTCAAGTATTTATAGGTATTGGTGCCTCCTAGGTTGAGGTGGATACCTATATGGATCAAATGGGCACCTAATGGTAATCTAGGCTCCAAAGTGGGAGTTATTGTTACATGCCTTCTTCTGATCTATGGTCTAGGAGTGAGTAGGGCATCATTTCTTAGTACATTTATCAGAAGAATGTAAAAAATGATGGGTTAAGGAGTTTCTTACGGAGAATTTCCTTTTAAGCATGATGGAATATAATGTTCCTTGGGTATGTGTTCACATGTGATCCAATAAGTAATATGAGGTTGAGAAACAGGTATCAACCTTGGTTGGAAGAAGCTAGGGCAAGTTCTTATGTCCTTGATGAGTCAAGGTGTGTTTAGGATAGGAAACATGGCTGCCAAGTCAACCTAAGGGAACATCATATCACAAACTTAATGATAAAAATCTTGATAGATCTAATAACTTTAAAGTTCCTTAACAATGAATGAAAGACCTAATGACTAAAGCAAGAGCTAATATCACTTTATGATCATGTTCTAGGGTCAAGTTCATAGAATTGAGCTTACTCAAAGAACCAATCCTAAAACAAATACATAGAGGGGTTCACAGGTTTGGATCAACCTATGACTCAACTCGATCTAATTATATTGGATTAAGTTTTTTAAGTGTTCTTCAGGTCAAACATGACCCAACACAATTAAGACCCGATCAAATAAGAGTTGGGTAACAGGTTTTATTTTATTCAACTCGGCCCAACTCAACTCAACTCATATCTTATAATTTAATTTATTATTATATATAAATTAATTAGTAAATACGAAACACATTAATTTTTAGCTCACATAATTTATTAAATTAAATCACTCATGATTTTTTTTCTTTTTAAAGTTGTTTTTATCTCTATCTTGATTTTATTTATATTTTATCATGCTACAACAATACTTTATTTCTATCTAAAATAAAAATATCATATTAACATTAAAATCATTAATTCTATTAGTAAAATATTGTCACGATTTGGTCTCTTTTAAATATATTTAGTCACTATATACTTACAAAGCTTTAGGTAAAAAAAATATCATTCTAAAAATATCTTAATTTTTATAAAATAAAAAGTAATTTTCAAAAACTCAAATCGGATTAACTCAAAGTTATTTAAC
Organism: Glycine max; assembly: GCF_000004515.6. NCBI lineage: Eukaryota > Viridiplantae > Streptophyta > Magnoliopsida > Fabales > Fabaceae > Glycine > Glycine max. The sequence continues at coordinate 9,517,722 of NC_038246.2, read as the reverse complement.
CAATTTATGAACAGATTCAGTTGAGTAAGATATGCAAAAAAAATTGAACAAATCCAACCTAGCCCAACTCATGAAATTTTAATCGGGTTTGATAGCAAGTTTAGTCAAACTCAACCTAATCCGACCTATAAACACCCCTACAAATGTCTATGATTTTCAACTCTAAAGTTCTTAGACAAACATTTTGAGTAATGTTTTAAATCAATATTCCTTTCAACTTACATACCTATAATAATTTCCTTTTCTAATATTTACAAGAAATTAGAACATAATTAAAAATTTAAAATATTTTTTAAACTTTTTCACAAACAACCCCATGCTATTCTCTCTCTCTCCAGAGAGAGGGTAAATAGTTCAAGCAATAATAGAGTAAATAAATAAATAATAGTGTAAATATTTTTACATCATCATTTAATCAGAAGTCATTTTCTATGGTAAATTTGTTAACTTGAACAACAATTACACTAAAAATCATACCTAATAGAGAATTATAAAGTTGGTTAGATGATTAAAGGAGGAAAAAAGTGGGTTTGGTCCATTTTATTAACAAAAAACAACAACTAACATTTGTCTTTCAAAAAAAAATATCTGTAAAAAATTTTGATTGGTTAATAATATAAAAGTTTTTTATAATGATAATATATATAAAAATTAATCTCATCTATCAATTGCTATTTTTTCCACCTTTACTATATAGAAATTGTGAAATAGATGTCTATTAATTATTAATTGGCTATTGCACAACTAAATAAGAGGGTGCATGAGAATTGTAAGATCCTAATATCGTATTTGATTCAAACAAGAAACTTTATGACACAGTTTCAAAAGCTAGAAGAATCGTTTCTGGATAATTGTATACTACGGCATGTCAACTGTTACCACTTACCAGCACAATGATTTTGCAACCAAGATTTAAACTAAAGGCTGGAGACCTTGATGGATCAAAGCTTGGAAGAAGGCAAGTACTGGACAGCTTCCGCTTATCTAGCCTTTCGCGCTCAGAGCATGTGATATGTTCTTTAATTTGGACTTGGAATAAAAATGACATATGCTTGCATATGGCATATATGTTGACAATAATAAATATTCAATCGCCCCCATGTACCAATTCGCAAGTTGCAGTAGCATGAGATTGCTTAATTGATATAAAGGTTAGTGTTTACACATAAAAACTTTTAGCAAAAAATCAAAAAACAAAAACAAATGGAGACATGGTTAGTCTATTTCGCTAATAAATTTGGTCGGTCTATTTTCTTTTGGTAGATAAAAGAAATGTTGTTCAAACAAAAGCCTTTGAATGAGGCACGCATATTTACGTGCATACATTTTAAAAGGAAAAATAATTAACGAAAAGTATGGATGCATCGTCCTCTTCATTTTCACCATTCTCGACTAACCCTAGCTTCTTTGTTTTTGGGAATTTTTTTCATTTAATTTTGATTTAAGCTGTAGTTGAATTATAATTAAATTTAATAATTATTTAACACTTATTTAACACTTAATATAGAAAAGGGTAGAAAGAAACATAAGCTGGAAGCATAAATTGGATTTTTTAAAACTTTTAAAGCTTATTCGCAAAACAAGTTTTTTTTTTTTTTGTTCAGATGATATGTAAAGTTAAACAATAAAAGGAAGACATACGAAATTTATCTTTTCTCACCCTTATATTACATGAATTACATTCAGTCCTTGACAAAAAAATTCACTCACTAGATAGGACAAAGATTTAATTCTCACTTCCCAAATATTTTTTTCACTAGTGTCTTTGGATTAAAAATATTAATTGCTGCTGGTATTCATTTTTCAAACTATATTAATTAGGATTAACTAATTATCCAGAATCAAAGAAGAAGAAAGAAAAAAATTCTTACGCTATTTCTATGGTGTTTGAGAATTAATGAAGTACAGGATAACTTAAAGAAGGTCTTTCAAAAATATTAATTTATAAGTACAGAGAAATAACTAAAAGAATTATGTATTGAATGTTAAAGAGACTGCGAGAAGGACTTCACAATTATTCAATACTTTCTCCGTTCCAAAATAATAGATATTTAAGGTTAGTCACTTTAGAAACTATTAAATATTAGTATGTTTTTATACTAAAATATTCCTATTTAATTAATCATATATGAAACCATCATTGGCTATCAATATTTGAATAGTGAAGAGTCTATAAACTATAATAGTGGATATTCTCATTGATGGATGATTAGCTATTAGTTTAAGCAATAGTGTCTAATTTGAATAGCAATATTAATTCAATGCATCAGTAATTGTAAATAAAGGTATAGTTGGAAAAAAATTATGAATTTAATGTTGGATTTTTCAAACATAAATATTTTGTAACAAAAAGAAAATTATAGGAACATTTTTTCTCTTATTAGTTAAAATTTATTAGAAATCACAAAATTTGATAGGTCTGACACCTTTATCAATCAATCTCTAAATTTGTATTCCCTTTATCTTTAATTATAAGATAATTTCAACTAATTCATGACCTTTAAGAAAAGTAGTTAATTTAACTTATTATTTATATCATTTTATCATCCCTCTATTCATTTAATTAATTCTCATCAATGTTTGGAGAAAGATTAATTAAGTAAAAATATATAAAAAAATAATAATTAATACATCTAGAAATTAGAAAAGAATCTTATAAAAAGAGATAAATAAATCTTTGAAAAAAAATCTTATAATTAAAAATAGAGAGAATAGTTTTCAATAAACAGTAACAAGAGGAGAGTTTGTGTTAAAAAAGATTACATCACAGAATGTGTTCCTAACATTACTCTTTGGAACAAAACTAAACCACGGTAGTTTAGAGAAGGAGGAAGTAGCATTTACATTTTATATTACGCACTACAAGAAAAATGAAAATTAACATAAGTGAAAAATCAATGTTAATCATTAAAAGTCGACTTCAATGGTTATTTTAAAGTTGGCTAAATGACAACCTTGAGTTTGTAACAATAAAAGTTGTCACTATTGTGTTTGCACTTACATGAAAAAGGTTGTTGCTGTTAGGAATTATTAGGATTTATTATTTGACTTAGTTGTGTTCAGTTAATAAGTTCTTATTTGTTAGGATCCATTAAGTAGGATAGGATTTGATTTACTTGTAATTGTTACCACGTTTTCAGACGTGGGCTGCACCATTTCATTCTTATCTTGTAAGGCTATATAAGCCAACGTTCAGTAATTTAATAAATAAGTAGTTTTGCTATTTTCTCCTTTTTATTCTAACAGTTGCATATTGACCTTAGTCAAGTTGCTGCTAATAATAGAAGACAAAAAAAATATTGTTATCGAGAATGTCTTCATTGAAGCAAAACAAGTGAGCTTCACTCACAGCCCAAACACTCACGCAAGCATTTCATTTCTTGTCAACCATTATAAAACTCATATAAGCCATAACAAAGAGAAAACAATAGTTACAGAAAAATAAAATAAAGAAAAAAATGACAAGGAAGAAAAGGCAAGGCCACTACAATTGTTGCCTGGTGGTGGTGTTATCAATGCTTATATAACTCTCTTTCATAGCTTCAAATACCACCAAGCTTCCCTGTCGTCATCGAAACCACAACTAAACCTGCACCATCCACCACGAAATTGGTGTAAAAAACATCCCACCTTGGTGTCTCTAGAACATGTAACCAAGAGCAATAGAGAATTAGAAAAATACCAATGTATGAAAAAGAAAGGAGGTAAGGATTTTATTTACACTCAAATGAAATATAAAGAGAAAAGGCTAGTTCAAATCAAGAAAAAAAAAAGAGGGAAGTGAGAGAGGGATGTCATTTTTACACTTTAAATAAAAAATTAGCATCAGAAGGACATATATTGTAGTCACAAACCCTTAGTTGAACACTTAACTTACAAAATAGTAGTCCATATCCCAATCAATTTCCAATCATCTCCTAGCCCTAACCCAATCCTAATTAGAATTAAGATATAGTATATGAACAAAAGCAGTAGGAAAATTTGAATGTTAAATTTGAGAGGATCAAATTTACATAGGAATAAATAAACTTTCTTTAATTATTATTGATGGATCTTCAACTCATGAAGATTTACTAACCAATTTATGGAATAAAATGCCAACAAATTTGGCTTCTTAGTTTTGTTCTTTCGTTGAGTGTTGTCTTTTTATTCTATTTTTTATGTAACAATTGTGACATCTTTTTTAACTTCTATTTTGCTAAATTGAATATCATTTTACATGCTTTTTGAATCAATTTCATGTTTTCTATGCTTAATGCCTTTGGTAAGGAAGAAGCAATTCAATTGAACCTAACTTAAGGTTAACTTAGGAAAGAGATTCTAAGAGACCTAAAAACTAAGACATGCAATGTGCATGTGATCTAGGAATGGGGATGTCCATGTAATTGTGACCATTTGTTAATAACTCTAATCATGAGTGATCCTACAAATTTAGGATGTTTACTTAGACAACTAGGACACATTGCAAAGGCATTGGGACGAGGTTCTAATGAGTGTTAAATGTTGAATAGTTATGTATGAGAGGTTTGATAGAGTAAATTTGGAGCTAGTAATGGCAAAGCATAAGTTACTTAATCTTTGTATAATGTCTTTTTGGCTTATGTTTTTTGTGTCGACTTGGTGGAATCTTGTTGACTATAAGTATATAATGTTCATTTTGATCTTTATTGAACAACTACTTATTACTTTATTATTTGTGAACCGGTACACTTGTTGAAATATATAAGATAATGACAATCCATTTTTCATATGTATTCCTATCCATTGTCCATACTTTCATTGTCAAATCTTAACCTTCACAAGACCTGCAAATTAATAGTAGCAACAAGATTTTGAAATTGTCGAAACATTAAGGCATTAGATTAAACTTTTAATTACTTCTTACACTTAATTATCTCTTGTTTATTCTTTGTTTTTAATTGTTTTAATTAATTGTTTTAAATGGCTTTAATTTTCTTTTTATATATTTTTTTGGGCGAACCATTTTGATCTTTTTCTAATCACTCAGTAAGTGGATTTACAATAATACAAATAGGTTTATAGGCATTATTTTAGATATAAAAAGTTATTGACACTGAGTGTTTGGCTAAGAAGACTCATTAGAAGCTACATTTTTTTCCTTTTAAAAGTAAAAATTATAAATTTTGACCCTTGGACTTGTTATATCCATTCCTTATAATGAGCTCTTTGAATGAAGGTGTTTTATAGAGTCCCAATCCTCAAAATATTCATTTATGTTTGTTGAAGACGGTTCAAACTCAATCGAAGAACTATATGAATTATCATTTTCATATTGTTGTCATTTTATTGGTTATTTTGTCTTCTTTGTGCTTTTGGAATCTTTATTCAATGAGAATTTTCCTTTTATTCTCAAAATACTATGTTGTCTTTTGAATTTACATTTTGACAATTGTTATGGGCTAGATTTCTAGGAGTATATTCTTCGGCAAATTTTAAAATCTATTAGGAATGTTGCTTCAAAAGATTATTCCTCTGCAAAATGTTTCTTGTAGTGCTTTTGAATAACTTCACTATCTGTATATCATGTATTGACAAAAAAATATAAGAAGGGGGTTGAATTGTGTTTTCACAAACTTCAATTTCTTTTTGTAAAATTTGATTGTTCTGAAGTTGGTTTAGAAAGTATAGGTTCAAAATGAAAAATTATTCTGAGCTCGGAACAAAAGCTTAACAGTTTGTGGAAAAATATTATATGAGCTCATACCCTGTTTAGTGAAAAAGATTTAGGCAAAAAACACTTAGTTGCAAGTTCCTTTAAAAATAGTACCATGAAGCCTTGTTGTGAATAAACAAGTTATGAGATGAAGATGCACAAAACCAGTAAAGAGGAAAGGGGGAGAAGAAAGTGTACAAAGGGTTCTTATACTGATTCATTCTAACCTTGGGATACATATAGTTCTTACACTTTAAGATAAGATTTTCGCTAACACAATCAATCACTTGCTAGACCAGTCAACCTCTAGATTTTCACAACCGACCAATAACTCAAATTAACACATATAAATTTTAAACCACTAATCTTCATGACTCAAATTATCATCTCTCTACTCAAGGAAAGTCTTATGTATGTTTGAGGGTGTACAAATAAACCATTTTACTTTGATAAAAAAAATGTCTTTTCGTCCTCTAATTTTAAGTATTTGAACTTGTTGTCTCTATTTTTAAAATTTTTAATTATAAAATATGTAATTTAATTGATTAGATATTTTAAAATTTTATGGTTTTATGCTTTTATTTTTTTCTCACACACACGAGCACACACATATATTTAAAATAAATTACTTTGAGTGTTGAATATGTCATTCTCTCTTCTTGAATATGATAACGATCATAATCTTTTATTATATACCTTTCTTTACTTTGTTTTTGATTGTTTTTGGATTTCATGGTACCTAGAAGTTGCATTTAGTTGACAAGCACATAAACATAACTCATTATACAAATTTGTATCTACTATTATCCAAATTAAGAAGTTTCTTACAACTACACCAACCATAGCAAAATTATCTTGATCGATTCAATATTGCATAACAAAATCTCAAAAGTAGTAATTTATAAATCTCAGAAACCACCAACTAAAAGACCTTCAAGCAATGACCAATGGGTTCTATTTCGTCTTATAATTTTAAAAAGGAAATGTAAAATGTTGCAAAATGATTTTTTCAAATTGTTGAAAAATATGTTTTCTTCGGTTATTCCATTTTTTGTCTTAATTATTTTACAACTTAAATATATTTTTAGTTGTTACAATTTATTATTATTTTTATTTTTTGTTCTTGCAATTTTTTTTAATTTTTAATAATTGTAAATTATTTATTTTTATTTTTTGTCCTTATAGCATTTTTTCCCTTTTTAAAGCATTTATAAGAACGAAAAGTAAAACAAAAATAATTTACAAGAACTTCAAAAAAATAATTTTATGAGAAAAAAAGCAAAAAACATCTAAATTATAAATACTAAACAAATATTTAAACTCTATTTTACTTTTCTTTCATACCTTACAGGTGCTACATCATTTCTAATAATACTTGTGAAAAAATTCCTCACTACATATGAATGTTCAATTATAAAGTTATCTTGATAATAAAATCTTTTGTACTAATCAAAACAACAACAAAAATCCCAAGTATGCACTCTTTTAATGGGACAAATTACCTATTTCTGAGAGAAGTGTCGGTTAAAATATTTTCCTTTTTAACTTAAAATTACATTTCTTTTAATAAAATAAATGCGTTACACTTTAATCAAATTTAACATAAACAATTTTTTTCTATGTAATTCTTTGCGTTATTAGCAGTTAATTATCAACCCTATATTAACTACGTTGTATTTAAAAAATAAATTTTGGATAAAATTGTAAACTAAAAAATTGTGAAACTTTAGTTCATTTTCTAATATACTATTTATAGCAAGGTGTTAAAAATTATAGAGAAAATAAAAATATCTCTACGCGATGTTTATTGTTACTCTAATACTCTCTATTTCTCAAAGATTTATTTACATTAATTCAAATTAAAATATAACACATATATTAAGAGAATAATAAATAATTTTAGAATTAAATGAAAGGGAATACTATAATAAGTTAAACATTTTTCAAATAAATAAAGTATAATTTTACCATTTTAAATTGAGTTTGATTCAAAACAGAGGAAGTCCCAGGTCATATAAAGCATTGGGACCCAATAACGAGCCATGTTAGGCAGAGATAAGGGGAATGGGTCCTACATACTTGGACCCCACGTGCCAACCCCTTCTCCTACGAATGAAACTAAAATAAATAAATTGTTTTACTAGTATTTATTTATGTTAATGTTAATTTGGACAGTAGTTTGTTGATGAAAGTGGGTCCCACTGGACCCACTTACACTGTACACGCGTCAACCCAAGAGACCCCTGCGTCCTGAGGAAGATTCGTGTGGCCTTTTAGTTTTTTTCTCCTCGGCGGGGCCCACAGTCCAATCGAGGAGAGGCGTGTCAAAAGAAGGGTCCCACGTGCAACACAAAAGTCAACAGAGGAGCCAATGGGAAAGAAAGATAGGTCTATGGGTAACTGCCTTTTTTCTTTTCTTTTCTTTTCTTTTTTTAATTTTTTTTCTTTTGGAATAAAAATAATAAATAAATGCGGGTGGGTTATCCACAAACTTCTCCCTGTCCGTTTCCATTATTAAACACGTGTCTGTCTTCTGCTCCTCGTGAGTAACTGCCCCTCCTTTCTTTTTCTTTTCTTCTTTTTTTTATTTTTTACTAGTATTGCATTGAGATGGTTCAGCCTGCATTCTGATTTTTTCTTTTTACATTAGATTTTTTTCTCTCCAAAAAAGTATAACTTAATTGATTAAAAAATATAAATTATTATAAATCTTCTTATCATCCTGATTTTGATTTCCACTGGTATAAAAAATCACTTAAAATTACTATAAAAGATCTCTAAGTGTAAAGGGCATTAAGTTAGTTAAAAAGTAATAAATTAATTCATTGACATTAAAAAATTGATTAGCTTAAGTTTAAAACATTAAGTTTACTATATTATCTTAAATTAATTTTTTCCAAATTACTCCTACGAACAAAATTTATAAACAATAATGGATATTTTTTTTCATTGTCATCTCATTCTAGAACTAATTTTAATTAATTGAGAATATTTTTGTAAAAATATAATTAATGTAAATGACATTTTAGGTTGAACATTATAATAAGAATCAAATTATACTTTTAATTTGGGCATAATAATAAAGACAAAAAGAAGTATAATTCTAGACTCAAATTTAATATTATTGTTTGAATTGGAATGACTTTATATCACTTGATTCACTTATTAAATAATTCTTCTCATATTTATTAGAAATTAGTAAATGGCTAAAATTTGTTTTAGATACATGATAACAATTTACTTATTGCTCAATCTGAGTTAAATTTTCATAGTTTTCTTCCTAACGATGTAATCATTAGTAACTTTAAACTTAAATATAGATCATATAATTCATAATTCTTATAAGCTTTTAAAAATAATTATTTATATAACCAACAACATTTATATTTATATAAAAATAATCACATTCATTACTTTAATGCAATGATATCTTTAACGATTGTTAAATTAATCATTTTTAAAAGGAATGTTCATGCATAAAAATTTGACCGTCGAAATGAATACATGCAACTTACTAGCTTATGCTTTCGGAACATAATATAGGGTAAGGTAATTATCAAGAGAATGGAGAATTTCAAACAAGTTATATAATGAAGTAATTATTTATAATATTAAATCCATAATTCGGTTGTTGAAATTTCCAATTCTGTCAACAGACACATCATTATAGCTTCTAATTGGACAATTATGTTAGCTTCACACTAGAACAGTTGTTGAGAGATGCTATTTCCACCTTGTGTTCCTTTCTGCATAGCCCTCTTTGTTAGCTGTTGCTACCAAACAGCGGGGCCATGTGTCAAAGAAAATTCTGCCTTATTAGTAGAAATAGTTAGGTTTTTAAATTAAAATTTTATTTATTTTACATGTTAGAGGTTTCAATAATGATATTTTGGTCATTATGTTATAGGTGTAAAATATTTATCAATTTTGTGGATATATATTTAATTTTCCTAGAGAACATGATTGTCAAGTTGTTGTGTATGACTCATAATTTGAGTGAACAAATTGGACTTGACCCTTCTGTTTGTTGTGTTACAAATTAAGTGGGTTCACGGTAGGGATAAAGCTCCTTGTGATATCGTACATGAGCGATATTCTAATTTGTATTATAGTTTATAAATACTTGATTTAACTTTATTTTTTGTTAATAACACAAATAGTCATTATGGTCTTGAGAACATAAGCACACTTATAGAACCTTGTTAAATCATTGTGTCTATATGTGTGCATGTTTACTTTGTTATTTTGAATTCTGATTGCTATCGTCAACAATTGGCATCAGAGATATGAGTATGAATCTTGTGTTTATGCAATGAGTCTTGATGATTATTCTTTTACTTTTATGTTACTTTATGTGGATGATATGTTGATTGTTGGTACTCATTTGTTAAACATAAATGATTTGGGTCTTGCCAAAAAGATTATTGGATGGAGATTCATGAGAACAAGAGGTCCAAAAGATTATGACTCTCACAACAAGGCTACATCGAGAAGGTGTTGGACAGGTTTGGCATGAGTTATGCCAAGTCAGTGAATATTCCACTGAGGAACAACTTCAAACTTTATGTAAAACAATGCTCGGAGATAGATGCAAAGGTTTAATACATGCCAAAGGTTCCATATGCCAATGTAGTTGGTTGCTTGATGTATGATATGATTTGCGCTAGACCACATTTGGAACATGTTATAAGTCAAGTTTGTAAGTTTTTGTCAATGCTAGGGATGCAATTAAGTGGATCTTCAGGAACCTAAAGGGCACAACAAGTCATAGTATCTTATGGGATATATGGATTCCAACTATATTGGTGGTTTGGATAACAAGATACAACAAGGTATGTCTTTACCCTTGCAAGTGAGCCTATTTGTTGGAAATTGATCCTTTAGTGATATGTTGCAAAATAGATTTTTAAATAACTTATCATGAATGTCAAGTTAGTTCTTAAAATTAAGCTTATATCATACTAATAAGTCGTTGTTGGAGTGGTACTAGGTTCGGTTCTCTTAAGCAAGGTTTTAAATTTAATTCTTTTGGATGAAGAAAATATAATTGGAATGACAAACTCCATCAAAGGTGACCACCCTGGTTTCTCAATAGAAATGAATCATTAACAAAGTCGATAAATACTTCATACCAATACAATAATAAAAAAGTTGTATAATATGAAGAAATTAGACTTAACTCTTGTAATGTTTAACCGACCTTTTTTTTTTTACCTAATATTATACCTTCAGGAGTAGTAATTTCATTTTCATAATTTACTGTTTCTTTTATATAGACATTTTCTATTAACCTATTAACAATTAGCCTATCTAGAAATACCTTATACCTATCTAGAATTTATAGTATAAAATAAATATTTAAACTAACAAACAAGTTAAGTTGAACTATAAAAAGTTAGACCCGTTTTTTTTAAAAATTAAACATATAATTTAGTCGCTATATATATATAGTAGATTCTCAATTTGATCCTTATACATAAAAATTTATTAAACTGATCGTTATATATGCAAACATTATCAATTTGGTTCCAATCCTTATATGTTGATCATTAACTTCTTTATACATTCTTAATTTAGCTCATATACATGTAACACATTGTTAATATGTTCCTTATATGTGAAACAAATTATTAATTTAGTCTCCTAAATTAAGAATATACTACACATATAAGGATCAAATTAAGAAAACATAAGAAGATTAATTCTGACAATGATCAAATTAATAATATTTACAATATGAAAACCGATTAATAAATGTTTATTAAATAAATTTTTACAAATAATAATTAAATTGAAAATCTACACTACATATATAAGCACTAAACTGTCTATTTTTATATAAAAATAACTATAATAAGTAACAACAGATTTGGGCCTTGGTTTTTTGAAAGGTCATACTTGTCTTATTGGACACAACTTATTTTCATCACTATTAAAAAGTAAAAAATTAGTACTTCTAATAAAACGGACTTTTGGAGCTCATCTAACGGAAAAACAAGCAAGCTATTGTTTAATGAGTAAAAAGTAAAAACTATCGTAGTAATAGACATATTGTACGGTACAATTTAACAGTTAATACGTTTAATTGAAACACACTAGTACTCTTTTTCTTGGTTTCAACAACTGGTCTCGAGTTAGGTTCTCCCCTATGTCACTTTGGCAGTTTCTGTTTGACCTCTTTTTTTTCTATGTATTTATATTATTTTTTCTATTTATTCCCCCTTTGTGAGATAAGATAAGGACATGTGTTTTCTAATTCTAGGCTTAACAGTTAATACTGACATTTTTCATGGAACCCCACCACCCCATCATATGCTGGGAGGCTACCCTATAAGCTTGTTTGGATCTTTTAGAAAGTTGGACTTCACTAATAAAAGTGATCACCACCAAGAGTGAAAGAAAAAAGAGGGAGAGGGAGAGGGAGAGGGAGAGAGAAGGACTTGCCTAACTATTCAAGATGCGAACTACTTTATAGTATATGTCCGTTAATTTCCACATTCTCCAAATATTTAATCGTTACTAGAGACAAAGGCAAGTGTCATAGATTTTCCATTTTATAAAGGGGTTAGATAGTGACAATATTGAAGATGTTATCTATCCTAAGGAAGAGTTAGGGAATGGGATTAAAATGCTTTCTTAATGTAAAGATGGACAACAACACTAACATCAATTCATATTTTATTAAGTGCATTATAAAACTATATTACGATTGAAGATGATAGGGTGGTAAGCGTTCCATGAAAGATACTTGAGTAACATACTTTATGCCATTGGGTTATGGTAAACAAATCTCAAAGCATAATGAAACCAATAAATAACAAAAAAAGGGTTTTTGAATCACGCTGAAGCTATATATGACAGGGTTCATGCGCTACCCTTTGTTGGAGAATTTTGGTGGAGAATTGACAAAAATCCCAATATTAAAATTGAACTTGGTGTTTTGCTTTTTGTGTTTTATTTTATACATGGGTTTGAAGCATCTTTCTTGTATATAAAATAAACTAATGTTGTGAGGGTTAGTGCCTTGGAAAGTATAGACAAATCCAAGTCCCACGAACATAATATAGTTTGATTAATTATTCTATTTCCTTGCAACTTCACTATCAAGATAATGTAAATGGCCATTTCTTTTATATTTGAAAGGGAGCAAGCCGTTTTACGCTAGTCTATGAAGATTTCTAGTACATCATTTTTGTGTCCTCTTCTAATTATATTAATTCAAGCTACTTAATTAGTAATGTCTTGATTAATAGATTAATTTTTTTTATAAGTCATACATCACAATTAAATTGGAGGATTGAATTGTTGTGGGATAAATGATATTCTTTCTTCGATCTCCTTTTGATGGTGCACTTTTATTTATTTGCTTTTTCACTTGAAGGATGGAATTAGGGTTTGGTATAGAAGCACTATATAAATTCCGAAATGTGTGTGATGGACAGCGAGCAAGAAACGGAAACAGTTCTTAAAGTGGTTGGCCCATGAATCAACTTGCTCAATTCTGAAACAATAATTTAGAAGGGAAATGGGCCCTCTATTGCTCTTGTTCTTAAACGATTGTTTGTGTTGTTGTTGGTCAATGATGAGATTCCCACATACACATCAAGAACAGTGGTTGATTGTTAAAAAGTGTTTCTAATACTTGCATCAAAGTTAGGATTTATTTTTCATTCAACATATATAATAATAAACAAAGAAAATTAAAATTGTGTACCAAGATGTCCATTCTTACATCAATTTTTTTTTTCGATAGTTTGTAAATAAGATCAATCTCAATTATCATTTAAGAACAAATTCTCTCTCTACTAAAAATTAGACTTGATTTTTTCCTAATTTATGACTGATGCTCTTTGATATGAATTTGGGTCTTCTCAAGAAATAAAAGATTTTATTTAAAATAATTTCGTATCTTTTTTTATATTTGAAAATAAAAATTATCTCATATCTTTTTATCTTAAAAATTTTCTTGATATAAGACAAATATAATTTTTAAATAATCACATGATTAATTACGATAACTAATCAAATGATCTAACCTTGATATGTAGTGATGAAATCTTATTCTTATTTTGTGAACAGTTCCCATATTTATAAAATAATACTTTTTGTTTATATTAATTATATTCTTGGTGCTAGATAAAAATATAATAATATTTCACTAAAATATTTATTTGATTAAATTAAATTGTCTAATTTAATTATCAAATAAATTATTATTTTTTTGCAAAGATTGAAATAGTCGGTTGTGTGATCTCGTAGATTCAATACTAACTCGATAGTAAATTAATCATTAATTATATTGTAGGTTGTGTGATCTTAATTTACTAGTCAAGGTCTTAATTATATTGTAGAGCTCAAACTCATTATCAAGAGTTGATTAATTCTTTCTTGATTAATCATTAATTCTATATTGTATCCAATATTCATTTAAGTAATGCCCTAAGATATTAGATGTTCGAAATTAAAATATAATAAATAATTTTTCAATTATTATGATAACCCAAAACAAGGAAAATTATTATATTTTTTCTTGAAAATCCCCTATTGACGTAATACTAACAAGTCTAATATGTTTATTTATATATTAAATTATAATCTAATTTTAAAAAAATATATTAAATCTCTTAGCATATATTTTGTAAGAGAGAGAATCGCGTATTAAATAAGAAAGTTCTTTTGATGTAAGTTATTCAAATACTTAAACAAATAGTTGTCATAAAATAATTTTAAACAACTTATAAATAAATCCTTCCAAACACAAATAATTTGCTGATCATATCTTCCAAACACAAATATTTTGCTGATCATATCTTTGTTTTTTGTTTTTTTGGGGTCTGCATCACAACCTTTAATTACAGAAGCCTAGATGCCCAATTGCCAAAGCCTTTCAGATATATAAGCTATTAGGCTTTTCTTAGTGGAAATTGTCCATTTTGGTACACGGGGAGTAAAAGAAAGACAAAAAAGCGAAAACTAGTCTTAAAAATGTAGTCTTCATGGATCAGCTACAGCGAAGAAAGGCTGATTGACTAAAGAGGATTAGTTTTACAAACAAATTACTAAAAGTGATCTTTTGAAACATTTTACTTAATTGGGACAATCAACGCCAGAAAACTCTATTCTGACTAAAGTTTTTAGTGCCACATTAGCTTTTTTTCTTTAGAAAAATAAATTTTGATTTTTTTTAATGTCACGTGGGACATTATAGTAGCAATAGTGTTTTCAGAAAACACTACAGGCGTTGCAGTGTCGTACATGACATTAATAAACCAAACTAGAATTTTCAGTTTTGACTACCTCGGTTTGGTAAATCTAAAATTTGAAACACACTTTATAATAAATTCAAATTTTGTGACGAGGGAACAAAAGAGAATGTGAGAATATATAAAACACTCAATTCCAATATTAACATACCTATATTTTATGTAATTACATAAAACTTCAGAAAGTGTTACCGTGACTTGTTTTCTTTTTTCACTTGAGAGGATTCATTACCATATTAACATATCTACATTCTATGTAAAAATCATCCTCTTTTTCTCTCGAACATCAACATTAACTTAATGTTACATTTTCTTACATGAATTTTTCAATTTCATTCCTTATTATATCAATAGTTATTATAAATCTGTCCAACCGTAATTGCACTCAACCACATGTCCTGATATGCTACCATCTCATCTTTTATTTTTATTTTTCTTTTGCATTTTAAAATACAGCCCACCATTAATGTTTTGCTTTTACTGGCTGTGCAAAGCACATGCCAATTTCTCTAGTTAGTAGTATTATCTTACCAGGGGTTCTTGAATCCTGCACTTTCCTTCTTTGAATCCTGCGCTCCCCTTTATTTAGTGAAAAGACCTGAAATTTTCACCTCTCATCTTTTAATCCTAACACCTTTTTTCTTCTCTTAATTCTAAAATCCTTGTGACGACTTCTTCTTCCATGACCATCTCCATGAAGGTATTTTTGTAATATTTCATTTTTTATAAATAAGTTTAAAAAGTTTTTATTTAAAAATAAATGTAATTTTAGAAAAATGTTGAGATTTCTTTTATAATTAAATAAATAAGAAAAAATAATGTTATTAATTAAAATAATGATTTGAAGGAAAAAAAATATTTTATTTATTCATTTGATAGGAAATAAAATAGAGATTTTTTTTATAAGATAATAAAAATAAAGAAAAATAAAGTAAATAATAGGCTGATAATACCTACCTATAAATAGAGATATGTTAGGTGAGTGTTTAGACTAATGTATCTGCACTTTCTCTTTCTCTCAATTTCGTTTTTCACTCTTTTTCTCTCATAACCCTATCTTTTTTCCGCATATACTCAAACCTATCTTAGTAAAATGATGATCTCGGACACGTTAACCGTTGGATCGTCGTGATATTTCAGCACCAGGTTTGCAACTCATTTCCGAGCATTCTCATTGTTAGAAATTGCAAAAAAATATCGGAGCTATGAGAAATGTCCTTCGCATCGTAGCTTTCTCTTTTCCCCTAGAGACTCAAAATCTGTCTAGTAAAACTACGATCTCAGACTCGTTAACCGTTAGATCATCGTGAAATTTAGATACTTTGTCTGCAATTCAATTCCTCACACCTTTACCGTTGGGATTTGTGAAATAATAGTCAGGGAGAGAGAAAAGTGAATCGCACGAATACAATACAAAATGAAGGTTTTAATCTCTTATCCTTTTCTCTAACGCTTGAAAACCCTACCAGAGAAAATCAGAGGAAAAACTTGAGGAATCTCAGGAAATTTCTAGAGATGTCGTTATCGCAATACACACGTGATCCTAACTTGAGGAATCTTAGGGGGATCAAATTGGGGTTTATTTTGGGATGTTTATTGTATTGAAATTCTTTTTGTATGATTATGTGAAACTGTTTGAGGGGTTTTACTCCCCGTGGATTAAGAAATATTTTTGTATAATTTGTTTGTGTTTATGATAGGATTAACATGATAAATAGTTATATTGGGATCATGAAATTATGATTAAAATTGTGTATAAGTGATAAATTAAATAGGTGATGAATTGTGGGATAACATGTTGCTTTGAAATTATAATATTGTTATTGAGATTGAGTATAAGTGCAAAGTTGAACATGTGTTAAGTTGTGAGATACACGTAAACATGTGATGGTAGATTGTAACGTTATGAGATGTGAAATTGTGAACATCAAATTTAGTTGTGAATAAGTGTGTTGTTAACACTTGATGTGAAAATACTTGTGTTGTGAGTTGTAAATTATACAATAACTCGACCAGTGTTTACCTTGAGAAAAATGTTTATGCGCAATGTTAAAGGGAAAGTGTAGGTTTCCTTGTTAGGAACCAATGTCAAATTGTAGCGCAATGTGTTAGACGTGTTTGAAACACGAGTGTGGGGTCATGGGTATTGTATAATTCATGAGCAGTGTCTGCGTGCAAAAATTGTTTTAGGGGTCGGACCTGAATCAGAAAGATGAGGCCCTAACGGATTTTTCAGAGTCTAGGCCTTGGGAGTAAAGACACTCGGTTTGAGTGCTCCTTTAAGCTTATGTTAATTCCATATGGTTGGAGCATTCTCGTAAAACGGAGTGACCCTAACTGGTCACCTTATGATTTTACTTAGTGATAGTGACCTGACATACCCATAGTGTAGTGTGTCTTGTTATGTACTCATAAGCGCCCAGGATGGTTTGTCACTAACACAGTACCACATTGCATATAGGCTTGAGTCTTAGTGTATCTGTTGCATAACACTTGTGTATTTATTAATATTGATTGATTTAGTGATATTGTGTTTTGATCTTTGAGTACGTGAATGATGTGAAAATGAATGAGACATGTTGTGTTGTGATGTGATGTTATGCGACAAAGTGGTGAAATTACATTAGCTATGTTTAAGTAAGTTGTATCTCATTTACATGATATATATATCTAGTTGTCTCGTTTCTCTCTATTAGTTAGGAATGTGATAACTCATTCCCCGTGTGCTATTTGTGTTTGCATCATGTGATGATCTTGAACTTTATGTTCACGGGAGAAGATGGCTAGGTGAATGGCTATCGAGAAACTCATGCTAGAGGACGCGGAAACATGATGCTCTGATAGGATGTGACATTGGAGTATAGGTTTCTATATTAATTGCATGAAGTCTTGGATGACCTTGTTTGAGCCGAGATGATTTTATTATTTATTTAGACAAGTTTTATTATGATGCAAAAAAAGTGAATGTGAGCTTTTTACCCTTTTGAAAGGATTTTATTTAAATGTGTTTTAAGAACTTTTAATTAATTATAATTTCTTTTTCTTTTATTATTAATACATATATGTATGGGATAGAGGGTGTCACAATCTCCCTCCCTCGACGGCCACCACCTGCAATGACATCTCTCTCTCTCTCTCTCTCTCTCTCTTTCTCGCTCCCTCATTCTCGTTCCTCCTCCCGAGAAAGTAAGTGGTTTCTCTAATAAAATTAAATTAACTGTAAAATAGCTTTCAAAATGACAATTTTGTAAGCAAAAGGTTGTTCCAAAAGTATTTTTGCTAATGGAAAGGCGATTTTAGAAGACTTTTTAAAAATCTAGAACAACCTTTCCAGAAGTATACTTTCTATATTCCAAAAAAGAGGTTCCAAAAATTAGTATTAGGCTTACAAAAAGCCCATTCTGAAGTAACCTTTTCGAAAGTGTATTTTGGCACTTTCAGAAAAGACCATTCCAGAAAGTACTATTTTGACTTATGGAAAGATCATTTTGGAAGGAAAAATAGCAATCCAAAATATCCTTTCTGGAAGTACAATTTGTGCCTTCCCAAATGTTCATTCTAAATAACACTTTTTCTTTTTGCTTATGAAAAAGGTGTTTCATAACAATTATCCTTTCAGAAGGGTCATTACACATGAGTATTTATATCCTTACATAACACCTATTCTAGAAACAAGTTCACAACGTGAACGTGAATGGATTAAAATGTACCTGCGGAGTGAGGAGTTGGAGAAGGAGAAAGACTTTTGTAGCGTCGAGTTGGACTTGCTTTATACCTTCAATGATTGCAAGAAGAAGAAGTGAGTTGGAGAAGAAGAAAAGAACTAGAAAATGGGTCCAAACTTGTGTTGCAAGAAGAAGAGAAGAATAGAAATGAGCTGCGATTGCGGGAGAAAGAAGAGGAAGAAGGGAAAGAGAGAAAAAGATAAAAATGGTAGGTTTGGGTTTTTCAAAAAGTGGGAGGTGCAGGATACATTTAGAAAGGTGCAAAATTCAATTGCCCTTCCTATGTTGTCAACCTTGATTTGTATCGACTGGGCTTCCAAGATACTTTGTCCTTAGCCCACCAATATTGAGCCTTTACGCAAAATGCAATGCAAGTTGGCGGGAGTTGCTACGTGCACCCAGCAATATTGCTGGGGCACCCAGCAAACAGTGAATGGGCGAAAATTCCCTTCCGCGAAGACCATTTCCAGAAGAACCTTATTCCGGAATCATTCCGGAAGACACTTTTTCCGGAAAATTTCCGGAAGACTAAAAATTAATTAATTCGTATATTTTATTAAAAATATAAAATATTTATTATGATAACATTTAATTTGTATTACAATAGTTAATATATAAAAAAATGATTATTATTTTATAACAATGTCAAGAAAAAATAATTTTCATTTTATAATAATAAGTAAAAATGAAATAATATTTAATGCATATGTAATGACGATTTTACCCCTGTGTAATTTTCTTTAAATTTACTGCGCTTCACGCTTCCATTTCACGCTTCCATTTCTTACTGCGTTTCATCCTTCGTTGCTTTCTTTCCTTTTCTTGTTGTTGCTTTCCACGCTGTGTAGCTTTGAAGATTTGGTGGTCCCGTGAAGTAGGTGTTCTGTATTTGAAGATTTGGTGGTCCCCCGTGAAGCAGGTGTTCCGTATTTGAAGTTTTGTTAGTCGTTGTTCTTCCTGTTTCGTCGGAGGTACGCATTTATGGGTATTTTTTGCGTTTTCTGGCTAGTTTTTAGAGAAGAAAAATAGTAAAAAGCTGTTTCCGGAAGAAATTTTAAGTACAGGAGAAAGAAGTTCCGGAATGAGAATGTTGTATTTCCGGAAGAACTTCTTCCGGAATGTTACATTATTAACAAATTTTTTTTATTTTTGTTTTAATATATATATATATATATATATATATATATATATATATATATATATATATATATATATATTCAATTGTGGATTATTGGTTTAATTAGGTATAATGATTTGGTATAATATTAAATGATTTAGGTAACATAATTGTATTTCGTTGTAGTAGAAAAATGTTTTATTAGTTGTTTATTATAGTGATAAGTTTAGTTTAAGTAAATAATGTAGTTATAAATTTAGAATATATTTGTATTAGTTGTTAGTATGTTTGTTAGTTAATATGTAGTCAATTTGTGGATGTGGTTATATGATAATTTGAATATACTTCTGTATGATGCATATGTCCTGTTAATATGTTTGTTATTTAATGTGTAGTAAATTTTTGGATGTGGTTATATGATAATTTGAATGTACTTGTGTATGATGCATATGTCCTTAAGATGGACGAAGATCAATAGAGGTATGACTATGCGATGTCACAAGAAGTTCATATGGATTATGATTATGATAATGAAGAAGAATGTGGGATGAATGAACCACATGTGGATTGTTCAAATGCTTTTAATACGTCTCAGGTAATCATAGATAATTTAAGTCATTTGGTTGAATTGATGTTTTGTATAAAAATTAATATGTTTGGGTTGCGTTGTAGGTATTCGGTACTCGAGATGATGTTTTGCAATGGGCTCGAACAATTGCCCATGAAAATGGATTTGTTGCAGTGATTATGAGGTCTGACACAGAGACCGGTAGCAGAGGAAGAAGTTTATTTATCTTAATTGGGTGTGAAAGGAGTGGTACGTACAAGAGTAGGAATAAGGAATTCGTTAGAAAAGACACTAGGAGTAGGAAATGTGGTTGTCCCTTCAGGCTTCGTGGGAAACCAGTGCATGGAGGGGAAGGTTGGATGGTGAAGTTGATCTGTGGGATTCACAATCATGAATTAGCCAAGTCCTTAGTTAGACATCCATACGCTGGGCGATTGACTAAGGATGAAAAGAAAATTATTGCTGATATGACAAAGTCGATGGTGAAACCAAAAAACATCTTGCTAACGTTGAAGGAACACAATGCCAACAGTTGCACCACGATAAAGCAAATTTACAATGCAAGAAGTGCATATTGTTCTTCAATAAAAGGAGCTGATACCGAAATACAACATCAGATGAAGCTTCTCGAACGTGATCAATACATTCATTGGCATAGATTGAAGGATGAAGTTTTGGTGCGTGATCTGTTTTGGTGTCACCCAGATGCAGTAAAGTTATGCAATGCATGTCATCTGGTATTTTTTATAGACAGTACCTACAAAACAAACAGGTACAGACTCCTATTACTTGACTTTGTTGGAGTGACACCAACGACGATGACATTCTCTGTTGGGTTTGCATATCTGGAGGCTGAGCGTGTTAATAATATTGTATGGGCTTTGGAACGATTTCGAGGCCTATTTTTAAGAAACGATCGCCTCCCTGTTGTTATTGTCACTGACAGAGACCTAGCACTGATGAATGTAGTGAAAACTGTGTTCCCAGAGTGTACTAATTTGTTGTGCAGGTTTCATATCGATAAGAATGTGAAGGCGAAGTGCAAATCTTTAATCGGTGAAAAAAATGCGTGGGACTATGTAATGGATAACTGGGGTACTTTGGTTGATTGTCCGTCCGAACACCAGTTTCATGAGTCACTTCAGAAGTTTCAAGTTGCTTGTTTGCCTTGGCCGATGTTCATTGACTATGTTAACGACACATGGATTATCCCCCACAAGGAAAAATTTATTACAACATGGACGAATAAGGTCATGCACCTAGGCAACACAACAACAAACAGGTATTAAGAACTGATTTTATTTGTTAGTAAGGATTAGTAATAAATGGTATTTAATTGTTGTATATTTTCATGTTTGTTGTGTATGTTAAATGTAAGGTTGAATCAGCTCATTGGGCTCTCAAAAGAGTACTACAAAATAGCATTGGAGACCTATGTAGTGTTTGAGATGCCATGAACAACATGATCACGCTGCAACACGTCAAAATTAAAGCATCCTTTGAAACCAGTATGCATGTGGTTGGGCATGTATATAAAAAAACCTTATACAAGAGGCTTCTTGGGATGGTTTCAAGGGACGCTTTAAATCAGATTGCTTCTGAGGTTGACCGTCTACGTTATCTCGACAACAATCTCTCTTCTTGTGGTTGTGTGATGAGAAGCACGCATGGTCTTCCTTGTGCATGTGAGCTTTCTAGGTATACTGCAGGCAATATCCCATTGGAGTCAGTCCATGTTTTCTGGAGGAGACTTTGCTTTTCAGACCAAGGGTTATGTGAGACGGAAATCTACATCAAGGAAGAGATAGAGATCATATCTAAAAGGTTTGATGAACTTGATGTGTCTGGCAAAGTAACTCTGAAGAGTAAACTTCGAGAAATTGCATACCCTGATCATAACTCTATGTGCCTTCCTCCGTCAAAGGTCAACACTAAAGGTGCACCGAAGAAACCGATGAAAAGAAGTCAAAGATCCACAAAGCGTGATCCATCTTACTGGGAGTATGTTGATGCTTTTCATTCTGTCCAAAGCAGCAACTCTCCAGTCAAACAAAGTGCATCATGTTCTGAACTGCCTCAGCCAACAAGGATCATCCCGATGTTGGATCAATTTGCGCCATTCATTCAAGGTTTCATTCGTGATGTTGTGGATGTGAAAGCGGACGATAATTGTGGATATCGGTCCATTGCCGCTTTATTAGGTATGGGGGAAGATTCGTGGCCGTTAGTGCGTAATGAATTGATTAAAGAACTTGGCAGGTGGTCGCATGAGTACATGAACCTCTTCGGTGGCACAGAGAGATTTGAACAATTAAAGTTGTCCCTACTTGTTGATGGGTTTTCGAAGGTAAGTTTTTAGGTTAATTTTTTTAATAACAATCTTTAAATTACTTACATGTGTATATTTGGTTGATTCAGGTTAGTGTGGACAAGTGGATGGATGTAACGGAGATGGGATATGTGATTGCATCACGGTATAACGTAATCCTTGTATCGTTGTCCCGACAATAAAGCATAACATTTTTTCCTCTTAGAAGTCAACCACCACCTGATTCTTCTGGGCACCGCATGATATGCGTCGGTCACGTGTTTGGAAATCATTTTGTTCAGGTACATTGAATATAGTTAGTATAACAATTATGCAATGACTTCGCTGGTTCGTTTGACACGATCACCGCATGATATAATCTTTGTTCATGTACAACAAGTTTATTTGAAAGACCATTGTCCCTTACCGCCTCCAGCGTTGTTGTGGTCAAGCAATTGTTATTCTCAAGCAAAGCAGTTGACAATTCCATATATTAGTATAATGCAGCAATACACAAGCTTGATGTCATTCAAAAGACACTATGTCGACCTAAATGAAGACTAAACATGCATTGTTTATGTAATTGTATTCATTATGCGATATAATTTGTTGTAACCCATTACTAACCAATTAATATTATTAAGTACTCGTTTGGTTAAGCAAGAAAATTGTTGGTCCAACAAAAATCATTTACGCGTGCAGCATACATCATTGTCATAATTGACAACACATAATGACATGCATGCGTATTAAAGTTTGAGCGCGACAACACATTGACTGACTTGACTACACATTCTGAAGGAAACATAAACACGAAACATGTTCACGTGTGCATATTTTTTTGTAAACAAAGTTAAGCAATCGCTCGATCACAACCATCTATATATATAGCAGAAACGACTAATAAATCACACATTATCTTGCTTTCAAATAGTCTCCCAATTGATACACAAAGTATGACATTTTTAGGAGAAACTAGCAGTCAGACAATTGTCAACTCAAGGTTGGCTTTCATTTTTCCAAATGGATCAATTATTCACAATGATACTGGCGTTTACTTCCAAACTTCAACTCCGGTGCCCATTCGAGTACCAAATAGCTGTGATTTTGCAAGCCTAAAAACCAGAATACACAATACCCTTTAGCTATCCAACAAACAATTTTTGGATGAAATTCACTACCGGAAGCCATTCACCAATATAGGTAACCAAATTCGCTTTCAGTGTATGAAATTGATAAATGATGACGATGTCAACACAATGTTAATGTGTAATGATCAATTTTCTTGTGTTGGTCCGATTGAGTTATTATGCACTGTTGGAAGAACACCAGATGGAATAATAAACTTACTTGAACGCACTATGCCCAGTACTCATGACGCGATCCTGTATTACAACGGGAAATGGAACATGCCACCACCGCAGAACAAATTTGTTAGATGCGCGTTCACAGGAAAAAATCCTAAGAAATTTCAAATTCCTTCAACATGTACCATCGATGAACTGAATAATTTAATAAAGCAAGTTGCACCTAAAGGGATTCCCCCTCTTGGAATTCACAAATCACAAACGATAAGACGATTGTTTTTCCGCCAACCAGCTCACTTTGAGTATTCAGATACGCTTATAAAATATGAAATAAATGAGCTGAGGACCAACGAAGAACTGCTGAAGGTGCTAGTACAATCTAACTACTGGAAAAAATATGGACCAATAGAAATTTTAACTGTCTTTACTAAATATGAAGTGAAAATCGAAGACGAGGTCACTGGGACATCGCTAAACAACTGAATGTGATGTTTATTTTTTTGCTTTTTCGTTGATGTAACCTTTATCTGTTTACGGCGTGTTTAATTCCCATAATAAAGTTGAATGTGTTGTTTCAATGGTCCAAAAAATTAATTGTTAGAAGGGTCGGATTCCTATTTTTTTTTATTTTCTGTCTTTGTTTTTAGGTGTTATTTGACGAAACCGGGGAACAGGAATAACTTTTTTGGGTTTTTTGGCATCCAAACATGAGAAATAGCGGCCCTCCATTGTCTCACGGCACGGGCACACCCACGAAAAAAAATCCCAAACATGGGTACTTGAACATGAAAAAGGGTCGGATTCCTATTTTTTTGGATTTTCTGTCTTTGTTTTTAGGTGTTATTTGACGGAACCGGGGAACGGGAATAATTTTTTTGGGTTCTTTGATGTCCAAACATGAGAAATAGCAGTCCTCCATTGTCTCACGGCACTGGCACACCCACGGAAAAAAAAATCCCAAACATGGGTACTTGAACATGAAAAAGGGCCAGATTCCTATTTTTAGGATTTTCTGGCTTTTTTTTAGGTGTTATTTGACGGAACCGGGGAACGGGAATAATTTTTTTGGGTTCTTTGACGTCCAAACATGAGAAATAGCGGCCCTCCATTGTCTCACGGCACTGGCACACCCACGGAAAAAAAATCCCAAACATGGGTACTTGAACATGAAAAAGGGTCGGATTCCTATTTTTTTATATTTTCTGGCTTTGTTTTTAGGTGTTATTTGATGGAACCGGGGAACGGGAATAATTTTTTTGGGTTCTTTGACATCCAAACATGAGAAATAGCGGCTCTCCATTGTCTCACGGCACTGACACACCCACGGAAAAAAACCCAAAAAATGGGTACTTAAACATGATTTTTTTTAAAGTGATCTTTGTAGTATCTTATATGGCGATTTCATTTTCATGTAATTTTTTTTTAAAATATTTTGTTTTTGGTACGAGCTTATTATTTTTTATATAAAAAAAATTATATATTAATAGTGTAAATTATGATCGAATCATAATTTATTATATATGATAATTACTTTAAAAATCTTACTAACACATAATTATGAATTATGAATTATGAATGATTTTAAAAACACTTATTTTTAATGTAATTCTTACAAACAAAACTCATGATTTTAGGTTCACTTTTTTAAAAATTAATTTAAAACACTCGCAAACTTCGCTTAAGGACCACAATCGGAATAATAAACTATATTATAAACTAATAAACTATGCAAAACAAGTCAACTATATCAAACAAAAAACTGTAATAATTACAAATATTCATGTCAACTACAAGACAAAAAATAAATACAATAATCAATGCTCTGTGCGGCGTCTCTGACGAGCCCTGACACTTCCATCAGCACTGGCTCCCCCTCTGGCGATCATTAGGCAGTCCTGCATAATCTCATATAACTCTGTGTTGACCATCCTAAGGTTGAGCACACGCTCCAACCTCTGTGCAATCGCCTCATATTCGTCGTAATCATCTTGTCACAATCATTAAAAACATTTATTATAAAATTTAAAATAAATAACAACTCATCAAACATTAAAGGCGCAAAAAATCTTACCACATGTGGAGGGGGTCAAATGCCACTGGGACCTGGGGGCTGGGCGGCTGTATATACTCCTCAGGGTCTGCAGCTGGTGCATCACTCGGCTGGTAACCTGCCTGGGTCGATATCATGAATGGGTGAGATATGCGGAAAAACCACTCCATGTAATCCGCAGATACTTGCCCAGGCACTAGACAAAGCTCACCCGCAGGTAATAAGTGCTCCTCAAAATGCATCCACCTGTCATCTATATCATCGTGTGACAATCGAGCACTAACAGGCGGCGGAGGAATGCTTTGGATGTAACCAAACTGTCGTACCACCCTCTCCGGTCGAGCTATGACCACCATAGGACCCCATCTCAACTGACCCTGGAATGATGAAATCTCCTGAAAGGCCCTAACCCCCTGATGCTCTGTGTACGACAACCAGGACACATCTGTGACGGTCAAACCATCACAACGTGCCCCGTAAGGTGCTCCTGTGATTTCCTTCATGTGCGCCTTCGACGTCAACCACTAGGAAGCACGTGGGGATGTCTCCTGGTATGTATCATCTGTCACGCACTGGTGCACACTAGGGAAGTGCTCATAGATCCAGCACTACATAATAAATGAGGTTAGCATAACATAAAAACATGTTTAAATCATAATCGAACGTAACATATTAAAAAACACAAAATTCACCTGTAGTAGCGTCAAGTACCCCGCAAGCTATCGTGTGGTGGTCCTACAAGCCTCATCTAACTGGTCATACATATGAACCAACGCAGCAACTCCCCAAGCATAACCACCACTCTGAGCGAGGTCCCGGAAAGCGTCAAGGTGAACCACATGCACGTATGTTGCACTCTTATTAGCAAAAAGAGTGCAACCGATCAGGTGCAACAGATAAGCGCGAGTTGCGACAATCCACCGCCAGGCCTAACATCTCGTCTCATAAATGTCACGAACCCATCCTAGTCGTACATATGCCCCACGAGTCAGTGCTGTCTCGGCTCTAGCCTCCTCAGCAGACACCTCGAGCAACTCTGTCAGCAAAAATCTGGCCTCCTCCGTAGAAAGAGCATGGAAACTGTGCAACGCGCCAGTGATGGGCAAATGAAGGAGTGACGATACATCATCCAATGTGATCGTCAACTCTCCTACCGGAAGGTGGAAGGTGCTGGTCTCACCGTGCCACCTCTCCACGAATGCGGATATCAGTCCAGGATCGCCAGTAATAACTGAACAATCGATCAGTGGACTTAATCTTATGGCAGCCACCAGGCCTTCAATCTCAGGCACTGGCCTCCCAATCAGTGTCACCTTCCTCCCATGTGACACTAACTTCAAATCAGGACGTTCCTGATTTGAAGTACAAATTATACAATTATTAAAAAAAATTAATGACAAACAAATAAATCAACAATGATAAATAATTAACAAATTAAAATACCTGTCCACTCCAAACAGCATGTGCAACATGGTCCACAAATGATGCCAGTACTGACGGGTCACGTGGCCCACCAGGGAATCCCTCAGTAGCATCATCAGCATCTGACCCTTGAGCATCATCAACACCCTGTATGTCCCCACGCATCTCAGGTGCCTCCGCAGCCAGATCAGGGACATCGTCAGTCATGTCAGCAACGTCCTCAGCCATATCACGTCCCTCCGTAGTCATCTGATGAACTCGTTGCCTACGGGCTGAGGCAGTAGGCCTACGCCTCTCGGGAACATCAGCTGCATCATGGTCATCATGTCTATCTCTGCCTACAAGTCTACCTATGGCACGACCTAAACCTCGTGTTCTAGCCATGATCTGCAAATCATGTCGAACACGTATTTTTTTTTGTCAAAATATACACAACTTTCTTTATAAAAATAAAACAAGTTTATTTATAAACAAATAAAACTAATTTAAATCAAATTATTTGAAAACATACACAACATAATTTTAAAAAATAAAATTAAACAACTTCATTTATAAAAAAAACACAACTAATGTAAAAAAAATTAATTAGTAAACATCCACAACTTAATTTAAAAAAAAATTAAAAAACTTCATTTATAAAAAAAACGCAACTAAATTATTTAGTAAACATCCACAACTTAATTTTTTAAAAAAATAAACAACTTCATTTATAAAAAAAAACACAACAAATATAAAAATAATTAATTACTAAACATCCACAAGTTCATTTATAAAAAACCACAACTAATGTAAAAAAAATTAATTAGTAAACATCCACAACTTAATTTTAAAAAAATTTAAAAAAATTCATTTATAAAAAAAACACAACTCAATTATTTAATAAACATCCACAACTTAATTTTAAAAAAAAATAAACAACTTCATTTATAAAAAAAACACAACTAATATAAAAATAATTAATTACTAAACATCCACAACTTTTTTTTAAAAAAAAAACTTCATTTATAAAAAACCACAACTAATATACAAATAATTAATTATTAAACATCCACAACTTAATTTTAAAAAAAATTAAACAACTTCATTTATAAAAAAAATACTTCATTTATAATAAAATAAACAACTTTATTTATAATAAAATAAAAAAGTTTATTTATAAACAAAAAAAACACAACTAATTTCAAAATATATAATTAGTAAACATACACAACTAAAATTATATATAAAAATAAAACAAAAATGGGGAAAAAAATTTCCAAACATACACAACTTTATTTATAAAAATAAACTACTTCATTTATAAAAAATACATAAGTAATTTAAAATTAGTAAATTAGTAAAATGGGGAAGACGTTTCATTACTTCCGGAAGAACCCTTCTTCCGGAAATCTTCCGAAAGACCTTCTTCTGGAAGTTCCGGAAGAACCCCAAACGGGTCTTCCGGAAGGCGCCACCGTCACCAAGCTTTCACCATTTTTTCCGGCGTCTTCTACCCTAAGGTTAAACTAACCTAAGGTTCAACTAACCTACCCTAAATGCTACAAATATAGTGCATAACAAAACCAAAGCTAAGAAGAAGGCCACCTACCTCGAATGCAAATGGGTCTAAGGGCTGGCGGAGAAGCCTCGCGGAGAAGAAGACCACCACCGAGCTCGTCACGGAAGAGAGAAGAGAAAGGAAGCTTTCGCGGAAGAGAGAAATGAAGAAGAGAGAATGCTTCCGAAAGAGGGAAAAAGTTTTTTAAGTTTTTAAATGAAGGGCAAAATTGACCTTTCAATAAATTGCTGGGTGCACCAGCAATATTGCTGGGTGCACCTAGCATATCCCCAAGTTGGCGCATGTTGCTGCTGCACCTCTAATCTTAATATTTTTTTCTCCATCACTCTACGTGTGCAAGTTCCAATAAATGAAAGCATCGTTGTCGTATCAACGTGTTGTCTCCTTTTAACCCATCCTCAAGTCTCAATCTCATTCCAGTTTCCAGTTTCCCACCGTCACTTTTCCTTAACGGCGAAGCTATCGCCGAAGGGCACAACCGTCATTCCCACTCCAAACCGTTTCTTCTATCCTCCACTCTCCCCATCCCAATAACAAAGAGAGGAATCGAAGTCTGTTCCGTTCTGATCAGAAAGGGAATAACGGTAACGGAGATATGGGGCTTCTGTCTAACAGGTACGCTTAACTTTCCTTCCTCCAACGTTGGTGAAAACTAAAAACTAAAAACACCCTTTTGGTATTTTTAAGGTTTTTTTGATTCTGCGTTTGTTGTTGTCTGAAAAAAAAACATTGCTGAATTGAAACAATGGATGCGCAGAGTAACTAGAGAGAGCCTGAAACCAGGGGATCACATCTACTCTTGGAGGACTGCTTACATATACGCTCATCACGGTTCTCTCTCTCTCTCTCTCTTCACTTTTCTATTTTAATTTCCTTTATATATATATATATATATATATATATATATATTGTTTTTTCGGGTTCTCTTGTGGAATTTGTTTGTGGTTCAAAGGAAAATGAAGTAGGAGTTGCGAAAACAGTTAATGATTTAGAATTATAGATTCTGTACTTGTCTTAACACCAGGAGATTCATAGAGTAAAATATGTTATAATTTTATTTGGAAAAATATGTTTTTAGCCTACGTACTTTCGATAAAAATTGTTATTAGTCATTGTACTTGAGCTTTGATCAATTTGGTTCCTGAACTTTAGAAAAAACAATGGTTTTCGTCCCTCCACATAGCGTGAAGAGGGACCGAAACCACTAATTTTGTTAAGTTCAGGACTATAAACTTGAAGTTTGGGATTACAAACAAGTTACACCGAAAGTATAGGGACTGAAAAAAAATTATCCCATCTTATTTTGTAAGATTTTAGGCTTATAGTGAAGTTTTGATATGGCCCTTGAGATACCTGTGTGGTTGTTTCTTTGATCAATCGCAACCATGAAAAGGGATTTCACATTCAACTCTGGATTGGATTTTAAGCTTTAGAAAATAATGGAAACTTGGCCCTATTGGTGCCTTCGTTTTTGTATCCTTGAACATGGGAAAGCTACACATTGGTGCTGACTGTATCAGAAGAAGGAGTTCCATCTTCAGGGCTTGTGCTTTGTCTTTGGATATAATATTGTATTTTGGCGTTAGAGTGTGACTTTGCTTTTCCATTTGAAAACAAAAGAGAAGTTTCATCTTGGGAGATAATATAATACTTGTCTTGAACGGCCTTACCTGCAAGGAGATAGATAGTTGGCTTCTGTGTCATGAGAAATATATGTATGTGCATGCGTATATGTGTGTGTTGAATCTCTAATCCTATGTTTGGATTGAGAGGAAGAGAGAAATTGGGGTGAAAGAAGATTTTGTAGTTTGAAATTTTCTCTTGTGTGGTTGAAAAGAAAATAAAGACAAAATAGGGAAGAGAACTCTAGAAATACATAATTTAAATATTGTCTTCATTTCAAATTTCAAAATTTCCTTGCATCCTCATTTTCTTGATCATCATTTTGCACTTCTTTGAGGTCTTATTTAAGTTCTAGCACAAAATTTCATGATGAAATGATGGTTTAGCATGATATATAGTGAGATTAAATAGTGGACAAAACTATTCACTTTGCTTTACGGATCATGGAAATTGAAAACCATAGGAGGGAACAAGTGGTGAAGATTGTAGCTTTAGATAGAGCCAAGGTTACTAATGGAGAAGAGATTTTGAACAATTCTTTTCAGTGTACTATTGAAGCATATGCCATGCAACTATGTTTGCCACCATTGTCTTTTTTTAACAATTAGCACAAAAACGTTAAATTTAGTGGAAGACAATGGTGAGCCATGTAATTAATGCTGATAGTGCACTGGTGTCCTGTGGTGAATTTCAAAATAGTAAGGAGCCATGTCAGGCCACTGTATGGAAGGTTTATACTAGGAGAAAGAAAATAGGATCAGGGGGTGGGAGTTAGTTACATGACGTGGCAGTGGAGATTCTAACAAATTCTGTTAGAGAGTGATTAGATAAGGAGGATAGGAGGGAAGAATGAGGTTAGGAGAGGAGAACATTCCCTGGGCTAGGAGTCACTGACTCTGGTAGTCTTCCACGAGTAGTGTAATAGCCTTTGGGGTTATCGCTTTCTATTAAATAATACTATTACATTGAATTTTTGTACTTCTTGATCTTTAGAACAGTGATTCCTATCAAATGCAGTATCACAGTCAATGGTGTTATGCAAGAGTTTTGTCTACACCCAGTGTTGCTAGGAATCTCTCTATTTGAAGATTTCTATATGATTTATTATTGGAGTTCTTGACATTGTTTATTAACTAATCTTCCTTATTTCATACTTTCCAGTTTCCAGTTATCACATCCCCTCCCTTTCCCTTCTTTTGCTCTGGTTTTCCTTAGAGTATCTCACTACATTATATCTATCGAGATTGAATTATGCTTCAATTATAGATCATTGTCTATTGTGTCTGAATAATAATAGGCATTTATGTCGGCGATGACAAAGTCATTCACTTCACTAGACATGGGCAAGAAGTAGGAACCGGTACTGCACTAGATCTTCTCCTCATCAGTTCAGGACCAGCCAAGCCTCGAGAAAGTTGCCCAACTTGTACAGCACCCCAAGAGGAACACGGGGTTATCTCCTCATGCATGAACTGCTTCCTAGCTGGTGGCGTTCTGTATCGGTTCGAGTATGCCGTTACCCCAGCCCTTTTCCTTGCGAAAGCCCGCGGTGGAACGTGTACTCTTGCTGTCTCTGATGACGATGATATTGTCGTCCATCGGGCAAAATATCTGCTCGAAAATGGCTTTGGGTGCTACAATGTTTTCAAGAAAAACTGTGAAGACTTTGCTATCTATTGCAAAACCGGGCTCCTAGAAATTGGACAAAGTGGCCAAGCAGTTTCCATCATAGGGGGACCTCTTGCTGCTGCTCTATCCTCGCCCCTCCGTATGGTTACTACTAACGTCTACGGAATGGCAGCGACGGCTGTTGGAGTCTACTGTGCTAGTAGGTATATGGCAGACATTGGAATGAGGCCTAATGTGGTGAAGGTACCGGTTGAAGAGTTAACCTCAAGGTTGGCCACTGGCTTGCTGCAAGTGGTTGAACCCCAAATTCCAACCAATATTGCTCGTCAATCTCCTCAGCTTGTTACTCAATGAATAAGAATTGTCTTTGTTCAAACATATGTGAGTCCCATGCTCTTTTTTTTTTTTTTTAATCTGGGTGTGTAAGAGATATAAAATCTATATGAATGGTACAATGGATTTGCATAATTTATTTTGTTGTTTGAACTTGTCTTTTGTGATTCAAAGTCCTGGTTGGATAAACTTTCTCAATAGTACTTTTTATAGAAGAAAATAAAAAGGCAAAATGAAACTAAGCTTCTCTTATAGTTTAAAATTAGTTATGCATAGATTCAAACCAATTTTAATTTATTTTAACTTACTAAACAAGTCTAATTTATTTTACTTTCTTATTTCCTTCTTTTTATAAAAGTTTATCTAATTAAGAATTGAATTGAGTTCCAATCACTCATATCATGGGGAATTTGGAATGCACGAAAACCATAACCTGATTATTGTTCAATATTGCACGGGTAAATGGACATGGTAACTAGAATAGTAAAAAATCAGAGGACCTCTTCGAGTAAGCTGAAACTATGGCTAATCGCTTAAAGTTTGTATTATGTCAAATTTCAAAACCTATATTACAGAATTTTTTTTCTTTGGCGATGTAACAGAAGTTTGAATTTCGTTTGTCCGAAATTTTGGCATGACACACTTATATATTGGCTATATATATTAAAGACTAAAATATGTATTGGTCTTGAATGCTGATATGTTTAAGAAATTTCAATTCAATTCCTCTACTTATAAAATTGTTTAATTCAGCCCTTAGCCGTACACAAGTTATCAAAACCTGTGAATTTAGTTCTTATAATGAAAAGTGTATTATATGGCTAATACTTTCCCGTTCAGCACATTGTTTTTATAAAACTAAAATCATAAATCACTTCAAATTACAATTTGATCCAAAATAGACATTATTTGTAACAAGAAATTCCAGGTTCAGCAATGATAAAAGTTTATCCATATACTACCGAGAAAAATGAAAGTGGACAACATTAACAGTCATTAGTAAATTGCTCATTTTGTAGTGAGTGCATCTTCGCATCTCCATCAAGTGGAGGCCATACATGTTAGTTCTTGTGGCTTCTAGTACTCAGCCTATATTAATAGCATCTCCATCTACATTAACTTAGATTTGTTTCTACTGATTCTAGTATGTGGCCTCAATTACGATTGTGAAAGGAACTCATGCCTTATTTGTGTTAAAAGTTCATTGGAATGTGTGTTGTAGAAATTTGGACAACAATCTAAACATGCATTTTATTGGCAATGAAGCCCTTCCAAAATGTTAAAGTATTCTTGTTACCTCTATTATATAAATTTGTCTAAGTTATGTATCTTATATGATTTTGATGGAACTTGTTTTTCAAAGGAAAAAGAAGATTATATTAAAGAGTGATCATTGAGAAGTTGTATTCGACATCAAAGGAATTCATTTTGATAGAGATTGATATTTTCGACGACTGTGACACCCTCTACCCTTACAATTATAACTAACTAATTAAATAAATCATACAAAATTTAATTAAAAGATTATAAACACATAAGAATAAAAGAAGGAAAAAAAACATGCAAAATTAATTAATAATTTTTCTTTTTAAACACATTTAATTTAAATCAATTCAAAAGGATAAAGGTTCACATCCACTTAGTGAAAAAATAATAGAATTTATTTTTTTAATAAAAGGTAAAATTATCTCGGCACAAAACAAGGTCGTTCACTCCAAATAAATAATAGAAAGAAACTAAAGTAGAAAAGTATAACACAAGTATATCATTCAGTAAATCATAACATGTGAAAATCATAATATGCGAAGTAAAATCCTATGCCCCAATGTCACACTTATCAGAGCATATCCCTATCACAGACTAAGTCTCTCCATCTCTAGCATGTGACTCATCATATGAAGCCTCATCTGAAACAAAGTGGCAATCAGTCCAAACACAAACACACACCGGGAGTGAGATATCACATTCGCATATAATAAAACATTAGAGCATGTGAAACATATAATACTTAAAGCTGAATGTATATAAATAACATTACTGCACAAAATCGCACACATTATTCACACTCATTCAAGTTTATACACTCCATAAAATAACATCAACCATAATTGTTAACTCAATGAAATTCAAACACAAGCGTTATGCAACAATTATACTAAGACTCAAGCCTATATGCAATGTGGTACCATGTCAGTGAAAAATAACACTGGGGCGCTTAGGAGTACATGACAAAGCACACCACACAATGGGTATACTCGGTCACTCTCACTAAGTAACATCATAAGGTGATCAGTCAGGGTTACTCTATTTTGTGAGAATGCCCCAACCACATGGGATCAACATGGGCTTAAAGGAGCACTCAAACCGAGTATCTTTACCCCAAGGCCTAGACTCCGAAGAATCCGTTTGGGCCTCACCTTCCTGATTCAGGTCCAACCCCTAAAATATTTTTTTTTACACGCAGACATTGTTTATGAGTTATATAATACTCACGACCTCACTCTTATATTTCAAACATATTTAACAAATTGCGCTATAGTTTAACCCTTCAGGATCCTAACTAGGAATCCTACAATTTCCTTTAACACTGCGCATAAAAGTTCTCTTAAGGTAAACACTGGTCGGGTTATTGTATAACTCATAACTCACATGACAAGTAATATCACTACAAATATCAATCACACACTCATTCACAACCATATTTCATGTCTAAAGTTTAACATTTCACACTTTAACTAATTACAAAATATACTCACTACTAAAAATATCCTATTTTACGACGCACATTCTACGTCGGTCATTCAGTAGCCGACGTAGTAGTCAACGCGGTGGCATTTACGTAATTATATACGATTTTTAAACGGTACATTTCGTAAACGACGACGTTTGAATTTAACCCCGGCTTTGTACGTTTGGTTCAACTTATCGAAGACGGTGCTTTTGAAGACACCGTCGTAGAAATAAAAGTATACAAAGACGGTGTTGCTTATACACCGTCGTAAATTTCGTACTATATATACTCGTGTTTCCATATTGATTCAACACTTCATCTCCTGTCTTCGAAAATTCTACGACGAAAACCTAAAACCTAGCGCCGTTCCCTGACATCGCCGTTCCCACTCGATCTCTTTTGTGCCCACCCTCACATCGCCGTTCCCTGACCTCCGTCGTGCCCACCGTAGCTACCTGTTGTTCCCACCACCGCCATAGCCGAAGTCGTGCTCTTTGGAGTGGTGTCGCGACCTTGCTACTGTCAAGGTAAGGATGTCGAAGTACTCAGAGTTCTTGTTTGCTGATATATATGTGTTATAGTATTAGGGGTTTACTTAAGTAAGACTTTTAAAATGTGATTATTAATGTGTTGAGTTGCCGTAACAATGTCATCGTTGAATATGCCAAAAGGATTATCTAGTCTTGATATATATAGTCTCAGATTAATGGTTTCAGCCATGATACATATTGAGTTTTATCTAGTCTTTATTGTGAATTGAAAAACTCAACTACGTATCACGTAGAGATTGACTAAAACTGTAGATACATAGATCATATCATAATTTCTACCAGACAATAGTATAATTTTCAAAATGAAGAGCTTCCGGTGAACATGAATGTAGCCACTATGAACAGTAGAAGTTGAAAACAATTTCAGTTCTTTTTGGTTGAAATTCCTGTGTGTCCTATTATTTTGGAAATGAAACTCACCAAATGAGATGGGAAATTTAGTAGTAAGTATGTGAATTTCACCCAATAGAAGATAGTGTGTTAGAAAGAGTGTTACTAAGTATATCAGTAACATTTGTTTAAAAACCAATCTTAATCCACAGATTGAGAGGTATACATGAGACTATACTCCAGATAAACATTCCATAACCAAAATAACCGAAAGATATAGCATTTTAGTGGTTCAGCCATTTTAGCAAACATGTATCAAGCAGGAACAAGAAAAAAAGGAAACAACACAGAAAA